>NC_067220.1:34015895-34185895 GCF_019924925.1 Ctenopharyngodon idella
AGAAAATCAATTGCCTAATAATTCTGCATGCACTGTTAATATTATTTTACTCCTTAATTTTAATTCATGTTTTTTCTTTCAGGATTTTTACAGCCACAGTAACTGGGTTGAATTAGGGAACAAAAGTCCATACGCCAACCTCATCAGACCGGATCTCAACATTGAGAACATTGCAGGTAGATAAAACCAGTGGATATGATTTATGAGAGAGACTCGTTTGTAGAAAATAAATATGATTACACAATTCTTTTAGTGTTGACATGTCCAATGTTCATGTGTAAAAAGCTCTTAATAATCAATGTTTAAAATGAAAACTGAAGATAAGTGAATGAGTGTATGCTGCTGTAGATGGAATGCATTTGTATTTGTTCATACACAGATGTTGCAATGCCAACATGCAGTGACTGTGCCAGTGGTACCTGTCCAAACCAGCTGCTGCCTGCTATTCTGAGTGGGAAGTTCCTCACTTCAGGATACATAGGCTTGTTCTCCCCTGACAAACCTAAAGGTGAGGAGACATACATAGGTTTATACCAGAAGTCATGTCATTGGTCTTTTTTCTTTGTACAAGCAGCTATGTCTTGTTAATAAAATAAATATTTTAAAATCTTTATTTGAATATGGCAACATCATATCTCATTCTACAATATTTTTATGAACAAATCACTGACAGAGACCCATCCCCTATCAGCCAATCACTGTGTGCACAGTGTTCTGAAATATTCGGTGAAACTCGTGAATATTCATGTAAGCTCCGCCCAGTGTCACAGAAAATCTCAGACACCAAATATTTATTTATTTATTTATTTATTATGATTGCAAACAGTACAGAGATGACATTTTTGATATACAACTTTGTATAGAGTACACAGAATGTATCAACAATATGTCCAATCTGAACATATAGAAGAGAAAAAAGTTAACAATGATTGCTAAAAGAGAAAGATAAAGAAAAAATTGGAGAAAATAAAGAAAGAGAAAAAAAACATGAGGGTAAGATATTAATTTACACATCAATTAGAGTGTACAAAGTATAGTCTTTACAAATTGAAGTTGTTTTTCTTGCTTTCTTAGGATGAAATAGTCTTAAGATACATAAAAAAAAATGTTTGTTATTGGTGAACTTATGAATGTAAAACTTGCCAAGAAAATAAATTAAATTTATAACAAAGCAAGCTTTGTTTTTAGTAGGGTCAGAATCAAAGTATCCAAAAACAACGTCTTTAAAAGTTACAGATATATCTTGCTGGATATTATCTTTAATAAATGTTTCAATATTTTTCCATAGTTGTTCAGTATAGAAACATGACTAAAATAAATGATAGACAGTTTCTGTGTGAACTTGTATCAATATTTTTTTTATATTTAACAGGATAAAATGTATTTATTATTTTGAAAGACACTTCTTTTACTTTATTGGTGAGAAAACATTTTTGTTGTAAGGAGCAAATCTTTTTCCACTTTAAATTTTTAAATAAAGTATTCCAGTAAAAGATTGCAGGAGATATAAAGATAATATCTTCAAGAAAAAAGGATCTAACTTTATTGTTTCTATCTTTTTTTTCTTTTTCTTTTCTGAAAAACATATTTTTCCTATTGGAGTTTCTGTTGGCTCAGGAAAAGCAGTAGTTATAATAGGAGAGTGAATGTAATTTTTAAAAAGCATACAGATTCCTGTTGGTATCGCTCCCATAACTATGGCAAATTATTTGGGGCTAACTGGCATATTGTATTCTGAAAGAAATTCTTAATGAGTCATTAATAAACCTTTGTTATTAAATTGCTCGCAAACTAAAAGTAAACCGTTATTAAACCATTGGTCAAAAAATAAAGTTCTATTTTTGTAGAATATTTCAGAACACCATGTTGACATCATCATAGCAACAAGGTCAACCCTGCCCTTTCTTTTAGCTTAAAAATTCTCTCTGTTCCTTAGTAAAAGGGAAAGTGGAAGAAGTATGTGGATTTGGAGAGAAAATATTCTGTTACAAATAAGTGTTACAGTTTCATTATTTGTCTTTTATGCGTGTGTGAAAGGTAAATGTAGTCATGGTGGAGAGACTGATCTCAGCAGTACCCAGAATCCTCGAGGTGGGATCAGTAAAGATGAGCGCCTTTCCTATAATGCTGATCTACACAATAATGCCGTGAACCTGGCATCTAAAGCCACCCTGGAGCTGCTGGAGGATATCCGTGGAGCTATAGGAAACAAGGACTACCTTCGGTATGGGAATACATTACTTATATATCCTGAGACAAACTTTCTTAAACATTTAAGAGATATTATTACTTGCAAAGCTGTGAACAAAATGTCATGTTCTCTTAACAACCTGGGGCTGTATTCACAAAACATCTTAAGGCTAAAAGTAGCTCCTAACTTGCCGATTTAGGAGAAACTCCTAAAAATAATGGGCGTGTCAGTCCTAAATTTAGGACTCCTAAATTTTTGCTCTAAGAGTATTTCACAAAGCATTTTAGTGCTAAAACTAGCTCTGTGAAAAGTTAGGAGTAGTCAAGAAGACTCCTAAGTCACTAAGACCAAATCACAAACAATCCTAAAATTCGTCCCAATTCGCAGCAATCCACCCAAAGACATTGTACACCATTGAGGCAACAGGCGATAGAGTCTTGAGTGCTGAGGCTTTTCTTCATAAATGCAATAAATATTTTGATTTATAGATTTTAATCTGCGATGACATAACATAAAGGTTAATTGATGTACAGGCAAAATGTATTGAATGATAGAGAATAAAACATTGCGTTCAAGTTAAAAAACATGTTCTATCATCGGTGCCAATAGACTTGTCGGCAGCTTGGGTAACCCAAGTTCGAGTTCCGGCTCGTGAACGTTTCCCTTTCTCTCTTCCACTTCGTTTCCTGTCTACTCACTGTCCTATCATAAAAAAAGGCAAAAATGGCAAAAATAAATCTTTGAAAATAATGTCAGATTACATGTGGCTATTGTTTTCACAAGTTCACACTTACAAATGATCGAATAGAATAAAAAGAGTAAAATAAGCATATTTGGCGTGCTGTCCGAGGGGAGGCTCCAAGCTCAAAATTTAGCTCAAATCCAGAGTACTCCCCCGTATCCTGGGAATAGGAACCAATGGAGAATGAGGAGTCAGGATGGTGGAGGGATGCAGAAAACTGTCGAGGTGAGTCGGCTGTGTATACTGTATATGCCTCCTCTTGAGCTGATTAGATATATAAAACATCATTTGTTTATAAAACATAATTTGTCGCTTTAATTCTGCAAATCCCTCAAGATGCAGACATGTAAGAGGCTGACAATTAGCTGAACATGTACTTATTTAATTAGTGACACAGCCTACATTTTAAAATCTTGTTCTACAACATTTCTATAATTAAATAACTGACAGAGACCCCTCCCCTATCAGCCAATCACTGTGTGCATAGTTGGTAAGCGTGTTGACATCATCCATAGCAACGAGGTCAACCCCGCTCTTTCTCTTAGCTTAAGATTTCTCTCTATTCCTTAGTAAAAGTTTGTCTCAGCAGCTTTGTGAATAGGTTTTAAGAGGAAACTCTTAGCTAAGATTTTTTACTGCTATTTAGGAGAACTCTTATTTTGTGAATACGGCCCCTGTTTTCTACACTACTGTTCAAAAGTTTGGGGTCAGTAATTATTTTTTCAAAGAAATTAATACTTTTACGCAGCAAGGACACATTAAATTGTCACCTAGAATGATTATTTCTGAAGGATCATGTGACTGAAGACTGGACTAATGGCTGCTTAAAAAGCTTTGCCATTACAGGAATAAATTACATTTTTAAGTATATTCAAACAGAAAACAGTTTGTAACGAGGTTAGTAGATCATGGAAGAAGGAGGCGGGAACCTGCGAATGTTCAACACACTTTAATACAAAATAAACAAATACAAAACGAAAGTAAAATGGCGGCAGTTCCTCACGGATGACTGCCGCACACACAAACATAATAAAACATAACATATTTTATGCTTCCAGAGAGATACGAGACTGGTGCAGTACGCAGGTGACGCACCTTGGCAATCACGCCACCGGCCTCAAACCATTCTCTCACGGCTCTCGCCCCACCCTGCTTGTCACACAGTTATTTAAAATGTTAATAATATTTCAGAATAGGGCTGTTTTTACTGTGTTTTTGATCAAATAAATGTAGCCTTGGTGAACATAAGTTTGGATAAGACTGACCCTAAACTTTTGAACAGTAGTGTACTGTACGTAGCATTTCTAATATGTAAGTCTAAATAATTTATATAACTATAAATGTAATGTGAATGCATTAATGTTCACATTTAAAATCCATCAACCAGAGTAATTGTCCCTCTTTTTACCTTCATCAGGCTGATGGGTATTGCACGATCTGCAGTGCTAGCTTTTGTGATTGACACCACAGGCAGTATGGCAAAAGAAATTGCAGAAGCCAAGAGAGTCGCATTCAAAATCATTGACAGTAAGAAAGGAACTCAAGATGAACCATCTGAATATATTCTGGTGGCGTTTAATGATCCAGGTGAGTGCAAAAAGGATTTCTGTTAAGCTTTGAAATACATATCACATAGAAATATTTGGTAAAAATAAAACTTTTTAATTACACTGAACTGTTTTCATTGGTACTTTTCATTCGTAAATTTAAAATAGGTTTATTTAATAGCAACATTTGTTCGTCATCTTGGGTTTTTTCCCCACTGAGATTGTTATTTGTGAAGAAAACATGCAATTCTGCCTTAGAATTTGACCAAAATTAGGTACTTTTTGGAGCAGCTTTTATGTTGGGAATGTGCCTATATGGTGCCTTAAAATGTTGCCTCAGTAGGCAGCTTACTACTTGGAAAAGAGCAATGATGTACATTTTTACTCTTTATTATGGCAAAAGTGGTCTATTTTTTTACAGATAAAATTTGTATGAATTTGCAGTTTTTGGACCACTAATAAGAACCACAGACCCAGATGAAATGAAGTTAGAGATCGCCATGCTCGAAGCTAAAGGAGGAGGAGACCTTCCAGAAATGTGCCTATCAGGACTTCAGGTACTGTGTTGTGTGGCCTTTCAGCCAATCAGCTCAATCGTCATATCTGATTAGTCTCTAATCAGAACTAATAAATATTAGGATATTGTAAAAATAATATATATATATATTATTGAGAATATGTGAACCTTCATCTACAACTAAATTGACTTTATGAAGATCCATTCTTTGTTTGGTCAAAACACTATAGCAACTTTTCACTACAAGGAATCAGTTTTTATTGACCACTCTGCATGGTTCTTCTCCTTTCTAACATTCTGTCTCTCCCACAGTTGGCTCTGACAGGCGCTCCCTCCTCCTCGCAAATATATGTGTTTACCGACGCTCCACCTAAGGATATATACCTGGTGAACATCATCACCGCCCTCATCCGCAGCACCAAGTCAACAGTAAACTGTCCATCGTTGTTTCACTTTCAGTCTTTGCCATTAACATTTTCACCAGCCCTCCATTAGTTTCCCACTTTTCCATCTCTCGCCCTCTTTTCAGGTGTCTTTCTTAATGACGACATATAGCAGGAGGAGAAGGGCATTAAAGGCAGGGCCAAATTTTCAGGTGTATTATGACATGGCCTTGGCCTCTGGTGGTCAAGCCATTGAAGTCACCAAGTCCAGCATCTCTCAAGCTACTGATATCATTGTTGATACCTCTACTTCAGCCCTGGTATGATCAGTGTCTTATAGTCAATTTGAAATTGTAAATATCTCACAAAAAAAAAAAAAAGTAGTAAAAAGTAAAGCCGCATTTTTTTCCTTGCAAATGTTTGCACACTCTGCCTTCTTCTGTCAGGTGACAATTCTTCAGCGCTCCAGAGATCCAGGACGCGTGGAGAGTTTCTCCTTCCTACTGGATGAGTCTGTGTCCAACACTACCATCTACATCACAGGAAGTAGCCTGACATTCAACCTACGCAGCCCGACAGGTAAACTCAGAGGCACTTTTAGTAGAATGCAAACCACATATTATTGAAAATTAAATTACAGCATTTTTGTTAACCAAATTAAGACAAGCTGTCAAACATTTTGGATTTCAGCTATCCTGACAAATTTGTATTATCTTCATTCCATCTTAGGATAAGTCGTAGTGTCGTGCACATTTTACCAGGCTACTAGCAACTCTGAACATAAAATCTGTAACACAAGATGAAATTAAATTCTGGTTTAGTCTCATGAAAGAGTGGTGGCAGCAATATTACGTTGCACTGACTATTGTAGCGTGGCCACATTAAGTAGGCTAATTTTAAAGTTTTAGTTCGGGCGCCAGTCTTTTTAACTTATTGGTAGTTGGCAGAAACCACACCCTTTTTTTGGTCATCATCTTTGATGATTTTCATTCAGATAAATAATGAAGATAATTATCATAATGAATTGTTTTGAAAATTCGTTATTTATTTTGCTTATTCATTCGTTGAAGGTGATAAAGTGAAAGAAAATCGGACTTAGCGTCAAAGTGTAATGATCCGTTACACTTAAGATAATCTCGCCTCATCCTGTTAACGGCAATAGCTAGTAAAACTGTTGACCTGCCATCTATAAATCAGAAGACTTAAAATCAGAAATGGGAAATGCATCCCGTCTAACTGGGGATAAAACTGACCCCCTCTAGGGATGAAAAATAAATGAAGGGGTAATATCAAAAGCAGAGGTAAGAAAATTGCACAACACTGCATGGTATATTATAAAACTTGAAACCTTAGTTTGTAGCCTGCCAGCTTTAAACATGAAATACCACTAGGTCAAAATGACCACAATAAAATGATTTGAGCATTAAAGGTGCAATAGGTGATTCTCTACAGAAACATTTTTTGTTATGCTGGTTGAAAGTCCCCTCATATCCTGATAGCAATCACTATGTTAAGCGGTCTAAATATATTTTTATAAATATATATCGTCTGTGAAAGGCGTAGGACCATAAAATGTTCATTCATCATTGCATTCAGTCCTAATGAAATGATAGCATGTGTTCCCTGTCAGTCAACATGTGTTTGCATACCACTGCGCAGCCTGTTCGAGCAGACATCATACGTCATCAGCGAGTTCACGTACGCTGTGCAGACAGAGCGAGAATGACAGGCAAACATCAACAACCTAACTTTAGTTAGTAGTAATTGTCACGGTCACCATCTCTATCACCTTCCCCGAACTCCATTTCCCATCATCCCTCCTTCTGCTCACCTGCTCACGCTCAGCAATCACCCGCACCTGATCATTATCACCTCATCACTGCAAGCAGCATTTAAGCACACACTTCACTCTGGCACTTTGTCTGGTCTTGTTTGCGTAAGGACTCACTTACCTGTCAGCACTTGCCTCTGTACAGCGTATGCTATTCCCTCCATCATCTCTCTTGACCCTCCGTGTCTCCAGCATCTCCCTGATTCTCTCTGTCTCTAGCGTCTTTCACATCAGACTCCGATCTCTCTCCACTCGCCAGCCAAAGTGTGTGTGCTTCAGCTGATGTTATCCATGACCTCCTCTATCACCCGCAACGTAACAGAACTGTCAGTATTCCATCATTATTGCATTCACTGCTTGAACTGCTATATTCACCTGCTTGTGACCATTACCTGCTTCTCTGAATAAACTCTCTCATTCATTCCAACACTGTTGTGATTCTGTGTTCTGTAACAGAAGACCAGACCGACTAAAAGGAAGATAAGCTGGGAATTCGCTGGACAGATCACGGCTGTATTGAGCCACTGCCGCGATCTGTCCAGCAAATTCTGTTTACCTACACAGCAAGATTCTGTATTCTCGTCCAGACAAGCCTCTTAGAAGACAAGATCATTTAAGGCTTTGTTCAGGATCGAGGCTAACTATGTAGATCCACGGGAACTCCCTTGCTGGATTGGACTGGAGAGAGGCCATATACAGATGTCTGGAGAGCTTTGTTCCATCGTATGTTTCACAGCCAGCCCCAGATTCTCATTTTAAGATTGACATCGGTCCAAACTCTCGTTTTAAGATGGTTGCCAGTCAGAACTCCCGTCCTAAGATGGTCGCCGTTCTGAAGCCTCAACCCGTCATGACCGCCATCCCAGTACCTCATACTAAGATGGCAGCCATTCCAGAGCCTCGTCCCAAGACGGCCACCATTCCAGAGCCTTGTTCTGTCAAGGCCACCATTCCAGAGTCTCTTCCCATCATGGCCGCCATTCCAGAGTCTCATCCCATCATGGCCGCCATGCATGTGCCCCTAGGAGTATTGGTGGAGTATACGGGAATGTCTTGGAGCCCAGATATGGCTTCAGCCCCTGACCAGAGTCCAGTGCAGGCTCCAGCCCCTGACCAGAGTCCAATGCAGGGCATTTGCCACTGGCCATAGTGGCCCGGGCCTGGGGTCCGGGAGAAGGCCACGAAGGCCCATCCTCCTAGGCCTCCTGAGTTTCCGGCTCCTCCCTGGTCTCCTGAGTTTCCGGCTCCGTCCTGGTCTCCTGAGTTTCCGGCTCCGTCCTGGTCTCCTGAGTTTCCGGCTCCGTCCTGGTCTCCTGAGTTGCCGGCTCCGTCCTGGTCTCCTGAGTTGCCGGCTCCGTCCTGGTCTCCTGAGTTGCCGGCGCCGCTGTGGTCTCCCGAGCTCCCAGCGCTGCCCTGGAGGCTTCATACCTTCCCAGCTTCATGCCCGCCCTCCCTCCCTAGTTGTTCTACGGTGCGAGGACATGCCTACCGGGAGAGGGGGAGTACTGTCATGGTCACCATTTCTATCGCCTTCCCCGAACTCTATTTGCCATCATCCCTCCTTCGTCCCTCCTCCACCCGCACCTGATCATCATCACCTCATCATTGCAAGCAAAATTTAAGCACACACTTCACTCTGGCACTTTGTCTGGTCTCATTTGAGTAAGGACTCACTTACCTGTCAGCACTTACCTCTGTACAGTGTATGCTATTCCCTCCATCATCTCTCCTGACCCTCCGTGTCTCCCTGATCCTTTGTGTCTCCAGCTTCTTCCACATCAGACTCTGATCTCTCTCCACTCACCAGCCAAAGTGTGTGTGCTTCAGCTGTTGTCACCTCCTCAATCACCTGCAATGTAACAGAACTGTCAGTATTCCATCATTATCGCATTCACTGCTTGAACTGCTATACTCACCTGCTTGTGACCACTACCTGCTTCTCCGAAAAAAACTATCTCATTCACTCCAACATTGTTCTGAGTCTGTGTTCCGTAACAGTACTGTTAATCACAGTACTTTTTTCTCACCTGTGAAAAACACATGATGTAAATCCAGTAGCATTGTCTCTGGTCATCTCGCCTCTGGTCCGTGCGTGTTCGTGTGTTTTGAAAGAGGCGTGGCATTGGACGGCGATTTGCAGGAAGGGTGGGATCGTATGCTTTTAATGCTAGCAGGCTAGAGCTAACATTTCCCAGATCTCCTATTGCACCTTTAACTTTGGCAGCCAAACAAAAGAAATAAACTAAATCGAGTAAAAAACTAGAAAACTCTGAAAATGAAATTGTAACTAACAATGTTAAAGTGAAATGTTAGAAGTTATTGAAAATAAAATAGAAATAAACACTAAATAAAAAAAAAATTGATTCCAGGTGTGTCTCAATCTAACACTGTTGCCAACGGACCTCTGGGAACAATTCAAAAAGTAGGAAACCTGCAACGAATCCAATTAAACGAAACTGAGATGGGCCTGTGGTTTATTGAAATGACGACATCTCGGCCCTACACCATAAAAGTGATTGGTGAGCCATCATGTACATATTTAACAAACCAATGCAAAACAAAAGACTAAAGTCTTTGCCAACCTGATTTTAAGCCTTTTTAATGTAGACAGAAAAGAAAATGATTTAAATTTATAAGAATGTGCATTTTTCAGGTCAGAGTGCGATTACATTCATCTACGACTTTGTGGAGGAATTCAAAGGACCCCATCCTGGATATGCTGTCATTGATGGGCGGCCATCAGCAGGTTTGAACTGCTGTTGTGTTTAACTAATCGATTCTTATAAAATTATTTGAAAGGAGGTGTTAAAAGATTGTTCTTTATTCAGGCTCACCGGCTAAGCTGCTACTAACACTGTCTGGAGAGAAAGGTCCAGAGGCTCTAGAAGTGCATGAGGTTGCTCTCGTGGAGGTGTCTGGAGTCAAAGTGTCTAATGGAACCATAGAGAAAATGGGTGGTGGAGATTTCCTAGTTACTGTGAAAGAAGTGCCAGAAGGAGAGTTTGTGATATTGTTGAAAGGAAAAGACAAGACCTTCTCCAGCCTGTTCCAGAGGCAGACCACCACACAGATGTCTCAGTCCAAAGTCACTGTCAAGGTACAAACTGCATATGACACTTATTTTCAAAAAGTATTTGATCCATTATGACATTCACTCTGTTCCAAAACTTAAGCTGTACCAAAAGGTAGACATGGTATCTGCCTCATAAGATAATTTTTTTCATCCAGTTTTGAAGGAATTATTGCATGTTCTTCACAGAGAATGGAATGACAGTCACCAAACTCAGTACATTGTTCTCACCGAGCTGGACAACTTTCTAATTTACAGTCATTGGCTACGACCAACAGGAAGTCAGCTATTTTTGTTTGAAGGTGGATTTTTTTTAATCAAGCTCTGGATTTTTAACTACTGCTCCAAAGACCGTCATATGATTCACACCAAACTTTCTCAACTTGATGCCAATATATTGAAAATGCTAAATTGGGAATGGATATTGGATATTTTAAATGGTGTTGCAATGGCAAGAGATTAAAGTAATGACAAAAATGAAAACTGGAAGTGTCTCATATGTTGTAAATAATAAATTATACACCATTTATTTCTATATAAAATAATACAAATAAAAAATAAAACTTTTTACTTTTACAACTTATATAATACATAGTACAACCACTAGATGGCGCCATATGCCTATTTTTGAACAGGGTTGAGAAAAGCCTCTTTGCTGAGAACAGTTTTCAGACATAATTAATTACCATTATTAGCTATTGCAATTGGATATATATTTAGACATTATCAAAGACCACTTTCTGTCATGGTTTTGATTTTACTTGTTTTGTTTAAAATGTTGAATTTTCTGGCTCAACTAACTAGTAAACATTCTCCAACTTATTATTTGATCTCTCTCTCTCTCTCTCTCTCTCTCTCTCTCTCTGTGTGTGTGCGCGCACACATTTTTGTGACATATTAGGACACAAATTTGTATAATGACATGGGTATGATATAGGTATTACAAGGAGAGGGTGACTTATGAGGGTTTTACCCCATGTCCCCATTTTTCAAAAGGCTTATAAATCAGAAAAATGTGCACAGTTTCCTGTGATGGGTAGGTTTAGGTGTAGGGTTGGTGTAGGGCGATAGAAAATACGTTTTGTACAGTATAAAAACCATTACGCCTATGGAATGTCCCCACAGTTTACAAAAACAAACGTGTGTGTGTTTGTCAGTCTATTCTATACTTTTGATGGTTTAGAGTTTAACCCATTCATTGCTGTGTGCTTTTGCCTGCATTAATGGATAAGAAATCTCTTAGGAATTCTCTTTTTATAAAATATATTATTAACAAAATAAAGGCATAGATCCAGTTAATTTGTAGTGCACTGACAATATAGTTTTATATAATCAGTTTTATAATTAGGTTAATAAAAATATTAAATGTTGCCTATGTTACCTATGTGTTTTTAGACATAATGACTTGCTTTTATTAGGTATTACATTTGGATATATATTAGACATTATAAAAATCTACTTTCTGTCACAGTTTAGATTTTATTTTATTTTTATTTTTTGCTTAAAATGTGGAATATTCTGGCTCAGCTGGGAAACAGTATCCAACTAATCCATTGATCTTACTCTGCCTCTGTGTTTGTGTGTGTGTGTGTGTGTGTGTGTGAGAGAGAGAGAGAGAGAGAGAGAGAGAGAGAGAGAGAGCAAGAGAGAGAAAGTCTATTTTACACTCTTGATGGTTTAGAGTTTAACCCTTTCATTGTTGTGTGGTTTTGCCTACATTACATAATAAGAAATCTCTTGGGAATGTCGGTCCTGGACTGCCGCTGTCCAAAAGATCAAAGCAATAGCAAACCACAACCATCTCCCTATCTGATCAATTACCAAAATCAAGACAAAATCAAGTCCTGCCCAACATTTTTTTCTTGTTCGAGAAGCATTTACTTGGATATATGTCACAATAGGGAAGAAAAGACTATTGCAAGACTGTTTCATGCTGCCTGTGTTGTTAGCTTAGCAATATGCTAACATAAAAATCTATTGAAATCTATTGTGGTTGAGTCTCTTGTGTGGAAATCGTCACTTCTGAGGTTCCATGAAAGTTAGAATACTTCCTTTAGAAGGCAGTAGGCAGCTCACAGGTTGTTTAAACAAATCTATTTTAATTATATTACTATTTTCTAGAATTGAATGTCCTTTCTTTTGTTTTACCTCTCCATCTATAGGCAAAGGCAGACAGCTCCATGCTGCCAGGAGAAGAATTTAAACTAAATTTTACTGTTACCACCAATGGATCAAGTGGGACCTACACAATTCATGCAAGGAGTGACAAAAACATTACTGTGATGCATCCAGCAACGTAATTTCTCCACTTCTCAAATCACTCAGTGATGATTGACGTACAAGTTTTTATAGCTTTTCTTATGAAGAACAAAACTCTGTGCCACAGTTCTGTTTCTTCGTCATCACAGGCTCAGTCTCGAGAGTGGCGGCAGTGCTCAAGGGACAGTGTCTCTCACTCCTCCTGCTGATACGGTCTCAGGCACAGATGTTACGCTAACCATCGAGGCAGAGGGTCCTGGAGGAAGTGATTCTAACTATGCTGTCCTTCGCCTTTCTGTTCTCTCCAAGGTAACATCATTTTAGTCATGTGTTCTCTATGATTTTGCAGTAGGGGCAACCCAACACTGAAATGTTCGTAATAATATCAAACAATTATTTATTAGACCCACCAAAATGCTAAATTATTAACTTAACTTTTGTGAATTAATAGGAAAATTGAGTCTAAGTCTAAATTTCAATGGCAGCCAATAATTCTCTGCACAAAAAAAATGTGGTTGACCTATATTTTATACCATTCAAAAGTTTGTAGTCAGTATTTTTTTTTTTTAAGAAATTATTTTATTCAGCAAACTAAATTGATCAAATGTGTCAAATGTTTTTTTTTTTTTTTTTTTTTTTGCAAAAGATTCCTATTTCAAATAAATCAATGGGTTAAACTTTTCATCAAATATCAAGCAGCACAACTGTTTTCATCATTGATAATAGGAAATGTTTCTTGAGCACCAAACCAGCATATTAGTATGATTTCTAGAGGATCATGTGACACTGAAGACAGGAATAATGTTTCTAAAAATTCAGCTTTGCCATCACTGAAATGAATTAAAATGTATTTAAAATTTATTTTATTATTTTTTTTTACTGTGTTTTTAATCAAATAAATGTAAATATATATTATAAATATTCTATAATATTATGTATATGCCACATTATTCTTCAGTAAGCTGTTGTTTTAACTCATCCTTTACTGTTCTGTCCAGGTGACTGACTTGACACCTCCAAAATGTGAAACTGTCGATGTACAGGGTACTTGCTACTCCTCCTCTTGCAACTCTTCAAACTGGGAACTGTCTGTCAACATCACAGACAATAATGGCACAGGCATCGAGAGCATTTCCATCCAGCAAGGCAGTGGAAACTTGACCCAGAATGAAGTGGAAGACGGTGTGATGGGTCTATATGAGGCCTCATGTTGTTCAACTTCTGTGACTTTGTCCGCAGTTGACAAGGTCGGGAACGTGGGCAGGTGCAGTTACACCATGAAGTCTAGCGGAGGCTTTCGCCTCATCAGCATGTCCCTCCCTCTGTGGGCATCTCTGCTTTTATACGGTTTTCTACGTGACTCCTTCACTCTGTAATGATATGGAGTTCATCAACCAAATACACAATCATCCTAACCTTCTATAAATAATATTTTTATAAAGCTTTCTCAGAGCTGTGAGATTGTGTAAAGCAAAGTTTTTCATCCCAAACATTTCATTATTGGTGTTTCCAACTATTCAGGACTACTTATGAAGAACCATGCTGCTGATTCAGAACCTACAAACCTCAAAAATAGATTAAAGTTTTATGTGAACTCATCTGACAGGTAGAACTTAAATCAGGAATCAAGTATTTTTTTTTATTAACATGGATTTAATTAATTTTGATGATTATGATTGTCATATTTCATTCTAGTTTAGTGAAATATTTGTATGACAAATACAAATGGATGTTGCAAAAAATTAAAATTAAATGTTTTCTAATCTACAATATTATTATTTTTTTCTGTCCAAATATAGGAGGAAAATGTCTGTTTGAATATATTTTGTGTAACAATATGCTACCAATATAATAATATCAATCATTTTACAAATATCTGCAATGACTTCTAAACACACGTTAAAAGAAATTGTAATTTATGTCTCAGTAACCCCAATGTACAACTTTTCAAAATGTAACCTTAAGGACAATGACATTTATACTATGTGAAGTATTATGATCCACCTTAATTTCCATAAACATAAGGTATTATGTTAACTAACTTGTATTGTTTTGTGCTTGCATCCAATGATGTGGTACGTTGCAACATGAACATGTAATCTAGAAGATTTCAAGCAAATATTCATGTTAATATGCATACTGTTGACCATTTTACATAAACCGGAACTCACTTGTGAGTTATACTCGCATGACTCTGAGTCTTTTTTTTTTTTTTTTTTTTTAAGCAGGCTACATGGTTCAACATGTGCTTGTAATAATTGCCTAAAATGAAAAGATATTTTCAGTTTTTCACAAAATATTTAAAATGACACTGATTTTTGTACATCTTGTTTTGAGTCTTATTTAATGTCAGTTATTTGAACTTATTTCAGTCTTAAGGATTGTAAATGGCCTTTTGGACATAATTATTATGTCTATGTTTTGGACAGTCGTGGTATCATATAACATTACATCGCCACCCAGTGGTTGATGTGATTTGCAATTTTTCTTTCTTGTCTGCATCAAACTGCATTCATATGAATTGAATAGATCTGATACCATTTCAAGATAAACCGTATGAACTAATAGCAAATGATCATTTTTAATAGATTATCAATTTTTAGGACAAATTTGTTTTGCAAACAGTAATATGTGACCTTTATACAATTACAAAATTGTAAACTGTTTCAATTTGTGTTTTGTGTGTGTGTGTGTGTGTGTGTGTGTGTATATATATATATATATATATATATATAGTAGGATGGACACTAGAAAAGTACTATAAAAAAAATCCAATTATAATAGGCTATAGTATGCTATACTACTATAAAAAAAAATCCAAAAATCCAAGTATCACTTGGCAGTTTAAAATATAATCAAAATTAACAAACGCCAACAAAACACTTTGGACACTGCTGTCGCTATCTGACGCAGACCAGACGCGATGCGATAAGATTCCAGGCTTGGAATTTCCAGCGACTAGCAATTTGACACACTAGACGCGACGCGACAATGCGTTTCCATTACCCTTCAAATTGCGCAAATTGTAATTACGAACTGAAATTACGCTCAATGGAAACACGTGAATTTCGCAAAAACTCCCAAATATCAAAAAAAAAAAAAAAAAAAAAAAAATTACGCTCGCATGAGGTGGTTTTTCAGACAATTCGAACAGGAATTTTTCGCAAAACTGCAATGGAAACAGTTTTTTTTTTTTTTTTTCGCATTTACAGGTCACCTGAAGTACAGTCATCAGGAAAACAGTAAATAGTGGGCGACATGCATGTAAGCGAGTAAATACAGAAGAATTATGGCAAAGTCATTTCAAAGTGCCACACTTCCTGCTGCCAACAGGTGGCGCTTTGACCGTAACTGAATAGTTAGTTGTAACACACGTGGTTTATATAAAGAAAAAATTGCGCCAAAATTCAAAAATCTTTGAAAGGTATCACTGAACACTAACAATAGCAAAAGTCAATTTCTTACTTAAGCTATTTTTTCATCTTTTTTTAATTTAAAATTAGACAAATCTGATATTATTTTAATCTCCAATCTCTTGTTTAGCAGTTTGGGTAGTTCTTTAATGCTTCACTAACTATCAGAAGACACTAACCAGGTTTAAAGTCCAGTTGCGCACATAGGGTTCGTTGTAACACTGCATTACGTGCCCCGCTATTAGAACTATACTATTCTATACAGTTACGATATAACTGGCTTAATTAACTTTCTGTTGATATTTATGGGGAAAAAGATGAATAAAGACTGAGAGGAAGAACCTGAACATCCAGAAAATATTATTTCAAGAAATGTTCAGCATTTGTACTGGCTCATCTATTTTTTCTTCTGTTCTGTGAGAGCTGTGAGTGGAGGGAGAGGAGTGTTTTTGTTCAGCTCTGTGTTTTTCTGAATGTCTGAATGTGTTTCTTCATCTGTTTGGGTGTATTGTTGTGACCAGTGCTGTATAGCTGTGTTTTGCAGAGTGTTCATTGTCAAACTACAAAATTATTTAAATTTAAATTTCAAAAAAAAAAATTGCTGTTATTTTATATGAAAAAAAAAAAATTGTCTTTTATTGACAAAATATTTTAGTTTGTCATGTATATTTTTTTAATCAAGTCAGATAATTTTTAGCTGTCATATGGTCATGTTACAATGTGCCCCACCTATGGGGCATGTTGTCACATCTCACTTCCTTTATCTTAGGGTAAATAAAGAAAAAAGTATACACTGTATTAATGAAACAAAGCCACATATTTGTACCAGACATGTGTGAAATTAATGTATAACGAAAGAAATTCCCTGAACCCTAAGTAGATTTACACAAACTGAGAAAGTCAAAAAGCGTTAGGTTGTGCCCCGCTCTCCTCTATGGCCATGTAGATGTCTTCAGGCCAGGACTATTATGAAACGTGAAGTTTGGAGCAGATTGATCATTGTATGCCTGAGTTATTACAATTTCCTGTTTTGTGGCGTTAATCGTATACATTAGCACATAGCCAAGTGTTTCATGATTTAACGTTTTTCTAGTATGTTTGGTACTTCATGACATATTGAAATGTGTTTCTGGGAGTGAATTAAAGTGTAAAGCATGCCATTTCCCGTTGCCAGCAGGTGGCGCTATGACTAACTGAATATTGGCATATAGATGTCTTTATGCCAGGACTCTTATCACACATGTGAAGTTTGTTACATGAGTTACAACAGCTTCCTCTTTAATGGCGAAACATCAGACTTTGTCAGGCCACCACGGACACACCCTTCAGCGAAAACACAAGATCTTTGCAATTTAACATGGCTAAAGACTTAAGATTAGACTGACCATATTTGATGTGGTTCTGTTTGAATCTCTGTGAGGACTTAATCACAGTGTGAAACATTTCATTTCCTGTTGCCCGCAGGTGGTGCTATGACTGTAACTGAATATTGCCATGTAGATTTCTTCAGGTCAGGACTCTAATGAATCATGTGAAGTTTGGGGCTGATCCAACATTGTATACCCGAGTTACAACAACTTCCGAAACATTGAACTTTGTCAGGCCGCCACGGACATGCCCTTCAGTGAAAACTCTAGATCTTCGCAATTTAACGTCTCAAAGGCCTTTAGATTAGACTGACCAAATATGATGTTGATCTGATTAAAGCTGTAGGAGAAGTTTGTTAAAGTACAACGTCTGGAAACGGCAAAAACTGTACAAATTTTGCAGAGAAAATTCAAAATATCACACTTCCTGTTGGGTTTACAGATTTTGCACCGTAGGTATTGGGCTGTTACATCTGTCTACCGAATTTCATAACTGTACGTGAAATGTAGCATGAAGGGCGCTTAATTGAAATATTGTAGGTGGCGCTATCGAGCCATTTTGCCACACCCAATTCTAAAACCCATATCAGATGTAAATTTTCACCACTTCTGACGCGTGTGCAAAGTTTCATGAGTTTTCGAGCATGTTTAGGCCCTCAAAAATGCGATTCATTTCGAAGAAGAAGAAGAATTAGGCCGAGCAATTACAATAGGGTCCTCACACCATCAGTGCTCAGGCCCTAAATATTTAATTAATGAGTTGTCAACACAATATATAACAATACAATGTATAGGGAATGATTTTACAATCAAAATCCACCATTTTGACAGAAAATGATAACTGCAAATCCACGTTTCTCTGCCTGAAGTTCAGTTGTTTCTGTGAATTGCAGCAATCCATTTGCTTTTTTTTCTGTAGCTTTCGGCAGTCTGTAAAAATCTACCTTAGATTTTGGCTCAAAGCTATTTGTACAGTCAGCCACAAAGCTCTCCTGTTTTGGATGCGTTTTGTGTTTGGAAACCAATGCTGCCACTCAGTCTTTTTGGCCACGTTCACACAGAATACGGTTGTCAGTCCTGTATTTGAGTCCTTAATACAGTTACGTTCACACACATTGAATAAATAATTTGACAGTGGCAATAATAATTTAACTAAGTAAATCACAAACAACAGAAACAGAAAGTTTCTCAACAATTTCAAAAAAGAAGGAAGAAGTAGAGAATGTTGGAAGCTGTGGTGAATACTGATAATCAGATAAAGTTTGAAGTTAAGCAACCTCGGTCTACTTAACTGCATTTACAGTAATACTCTAATGAACCATCTTAGTCTCTTAACTGTGTTAGTCCTGTCTGGGAGGTTTCTGCTGTCGCTATCTTGACTTCACAACACTATCATCCAAGACTTCTCTACAATAACATCATCCTGAGGTATGTTGAAATGTTGTCTTGGTTTAGGCATGTTCATGGATGATCGTAAGCATTTTGAGTCACAGCATTTATCATTGTCTACATTTTGTTTTATCTTGTTATTTCTGAGTCAAATGTTTATCAAAAAAATCACACATTCTCTTGCATAGTACTTAAAACACATCAATTTTACATTAGTTTACATTATAAAGACTTTCATAATGATACATGTTATAGTGATCTAGATTCATTATAGCATAGTTTACAATGACAATAAAGCTCTACTACTACTAGTACTACGTAATTGATGTGTTAGTAAAAATTATGACTGCACGATGACTACCATTCGCTCATCCTGCATTATCCATTCATATCAGGACTGTCAGTTAATATTCCTCAGGAGAATCTTGGTGTTGATGATGTAGACCTACTACAGTTTCATTCAGGACTGATAATGGATCTCATTTTTTCCTTGAAAATAGTAGCTTGCCATGGGGCACTTGAGCATGTCACAGCCTGCCGCAATATTTACTTAGAAAACGTGGAAAGGGTTGTGCGAAGATCAAAGAAAATCTTGGAAAAAAGAAGAGTGAGCAATCAGGTTCATGTAAATTGTAATGTAACAAAGCAAGTGTTTACTCACCTAAGACTGAAGTAAATATTGGTCCTCAAGAGAAACTGCTTGAAAAACACAAAAATTCAGTGATTGTATAGATGAATTATTCTGTGTAATCACATTTTAGCAAAGAATTGATCAAAATAGATTTTGTTTATGACAATACAACGGGGTCCAAAAGTTTGAGAATACTGTAGTCTGTTTCCATTACTGCAATAGTGTAGTTTTGCTTCTATTCTGCTTCAGTTTTTCTAAATTACTATTTTTTTCCATTACAAATAACCTATAATATGTAATGTATAATAATTTGAGTGAAAATGTAAAAAAAGAAGCACTCAAAAGCTCCATGAACTCCACTATTTGTGTAAAATCTGATTTTCATGTTCTCCAGCATGATTTTTCTTGTGCTTCAATGGAAACAAGGAGATCTGATCTTTTGTACAAAGGCCACAAATTCATTTTTCATCACTGATTAATCCAGACCTCAGAGTCACATGATCCATCAAAATCATTCTAATATGCTGATTTGGTGCTTGAGAATAATTTCTTGTCAATGTTGACATTTTTTCAGGATTCTTTGATAAGTAAAAAGAACAGCATTTATTTGATATACATTTTTTTCTTTACTGTTACTTTTGATCAATTTAATGCATCCTTGCTGAATAAAAGTTTTAATTTCTTTCAAAAAAAGACCCCAAACTTTTGAACTGTAGTGTATGTAAAAACACAATCATAATACACAGCAAGAGCTAATCTGGAATCAGTTCTATTCAGTGTCTTTTGTCAGTCTTTTCATATATCAAGACTCTTTTCAAGATTCCCTGTTCTTTTTACCATAAAATGCAAAACTGATGGTATCCTAAACAATTTTTCAGCTGGCTTACACTCTGCCACTATTGTCTATAGTTCCTCTGCTCACAATTAAAGCAGCATCTGAGTAAACCTGGAGAGACTAAAATAAAACATACCGACCACGCTTTAGATTACAGCCTGGAAAGTACTGCGTAATTACAACAAATTTACAGCGTAACTTTCTATAATTATAGTGTACCTATAAAGTAAGTACGTGTAAGTATAGGGGAACAATATGTAAAGTCTTGGGAATAAAGGGGTAACAACCAGGAAAATAACAAGTTATTTATACTGTAAGTATTTTAGAACTAAAGGGTACTTATACTATTATGATAGACAACAATCTTACGTTTGGGAGAAATTTAGTGAGAAAGTGCACTGATTAAGTTGTTTCAAGGCAAGTAGAAAGAACTATTGCAATCTTTTTTTAATACATTGGGAAATATACTTTTGTTTCATGTAGTTACAGGGTAAGTAATTACAAAAAAACCCGCAAACAATCTGTTATCACTCGGAAACCTTTATTTGAAAAACCCGGAAATGTGCTCACCGTTTACTCATCTTTTACCCTCATGCCATCTGAGATGTATACGACTTTCCTTCTTAAGATGAACACAAACAAAGGTTTTTAGAAAAAATAAATAATATCTATCATATCATATTGCATTTTTTTAAAATTTTTTTATTACTTACCCTGTAACTACATGAAACAAGAATGTAACAAGCACCACTTTAATTTACGGCCCGCAATGTCATACTTACCCTGCAACTACATGAAACAAAAGTATATTTCCCCATGTATTAAAAAAGATTGCAATAGTTCTTTCTACTTGCCTTGAAACAACTTACTCAGTGCACTTTCTCACTAAATTGCTCCCAAACGTAAGATTGTTGTCTATCATAATAGTATAAGTACCCCTTAGTTCTAAAATACTTACAGTATAAATAATTTGTTATTTTTCTGGTTGTTACCCCTTTATTCCCAAGACTTTACATATTGTTCCCCTATACTTACACGTACTTACTTTATAGGTACACTATAATTAGCGAAAGTTACACTCTAAATTCATTATAATTATGCAGTACTTTCCAGGCTGTAATCTAAAGCGTTACCGATTGTATTGCAAGACATTTTAAAGCTCCAGGGCAATGAACAAATAAAATGAACATTTCCATGTGTCATTATTATTTAACTAAATACAGACAAAAACTGAGGAGCATGGTCATATTTACCTACATATTATAATCGAATATGAATGATAATGACCTACTTGTTGAAGATTGAGAAAAAAGGACCTGTGAGCTACGGGTGTGGATCAAATTATTCCCATTTTTTTGACAACCTAATTGCTAATTGACATTGTAAATTGCACCTTGAAATTTTATTTGTAAAATTCTTCAGTCTATATTCAGTTATGTAAGGAACTTCAAGTATGAAGTGCATCCACAAAATATTTAAGGATATTAATGTGTAAACTTTAGCTGCTCTTATATTGACACCTATAAAAAATGAAAATGTCTGTTACAAATACCTGTTCTCAGATATCTTTAACTAAGCATTAGGTGTGTTCCCCCCACCCCCCGACAGGCAAGCATTACTACATTACTAAATTTTATTCTTCTTGATTCAGATGATGATGATGAAGTCATCTGTGCACGTCGTGGCCCTGATCGCACTAGTGGTGTCCAGGGTGCAGGCATTTGTGTCAGTTGGCGGTAGCGGAAACACCCATGTGACCATTACTAGTTATGCTGTGATGGCAAAGATCCGCGAGGTGTGTAAAGCAGTGGCTGAATCAGAAGGAAGAGCATTCAATCCAACGGTGAGTTTGTGAACAAGCAGGGGCATAAAAAGCACTATGAACATGTCATGAAAATTATGCATTTCTTCTGAAGACAAACAATAGCTTTGTTTTGAGAAATGTCATGTTTATTCAAAATCATGACAAATAACTTCATTTTTCCACTGTAACACAGGGCTCATCACCTGAAGAGCTGCTGCGTGCATGTCTGGGCACGGCCACAGGTGAGGTTTCGGGAGCCAAGTTCCGCACGGCACTGAATCAGATCTACATGCAGAATGGATTTGTGGACAGTGATTTCATGGACAGTGCACCACACCACTTCAACAACGAAGCCTTCACTGAGGGGCGCAACCTCATCATTCAGGGGACTGCAGCCATTAAAGCAAATGTCCGTACAGACAACCTTCAGTCTGCCAGAGAAACACTGGGGCGAGTGTGTCACACACTGCAGGTGGGTGAGAGGGAGAACTGTCAATAACAAAAAAGGAGATATGGTTGGGGTACATATGTGAGCAGAGCACTTAGGGTACAAATGCTGTGGTTCGCTGGGTCATATTTACACCTTAAGGAACAAATATGTACCACAGGGAAAATAAGATACAAATTTATTTCCAAATGTCAAAAAAATAAAAAAATAAAAAAAATATATATTACAAGGAGTCTGCCTAAAAATGCGCATCCAGCCTTTTCAAGTTATTTATATTTGTCTGAATATATTATTTGGGGTGTCCGCGTTATATTTTGTGTATTTGCCCAACTTTGTCGTGTCCTCACGCAAAAAAAATACGTGACTTGGTAATAAAACCAACATATTTTTTGCCTATTTAAGTTTGTTAATGTGATAAGAGCAGAATTGTTTGAGGTTAACTTATTTTAAAGGGATAGTTCACCCAAAAATGAAAATTTGATGTTTATCTGCTTACCCCCAGGGCATCCAAGATGTAGGTGACTTTGTTTCTTCAGTAGAACACAAATGATGATTTTTAACTCCAACCGTTGCCGTCTGTCAGTCGTATAATGCATGTCAATGGGAACACCATCTATAAGAGTAAAAAAAAAATGCACAGACAAATCCAAATTAAACCCTGCGGCTCGTGACGACACATTGATGTCCTAAGACACGAAACGATCGGTTTGTGCGAGAAACCGAACAGTATTTATATCATTTTTTTACCTCTAATACACCACTATGTCCAACTGCGTTGCGCATCCGGTTAGTGAGGTCTGAACGCGTTCTGATGACGGAAGTGATGTCTCGCGCTTATACTGCAATGAGTGCGAGAGATCACTTCCGTTAAAAAAAAAGTTTGCATAATAGGTGCCCTTTAATTTGTGTTCCAAAGATGAACAAAAGTCCTTATGGGTTTGGAACAACATGAGGGTGAGTAAATGACAGAATTTTCATTTTTGGGTGAACTAACCCTTTAACATTGTGTTGCTACAACCTGTCCTGACCAACCCCCACCCCTCGTAATAACCATATTAACATTTGCAGGACAGGGAGGATAATGTTCTCTTTATTTTAAGCAAGTGCTGCAGCTAAGTCACCTGCTGATTTAAATGCTTGAGCTCTTTATTTCTGATTGGCTCTCAATAGGGCTGGGCGATATGACCAAAATCTTACATCACGATATGAGTAATTTTATATCACAATAACGATATATATCATGATATAGTAATTTTTGCTTTAAATAAGATTTTTATGATATCAAAATTTTTCATAACACTGAAATTTCATAATTCTTATCACCAATTTCAGTATCATTTAAAAAAAATAATAATACTAGCCTAAAAAACTCTCAAGCTTACTGAAGATACTGTTATACTGTATACTGTTTTTGGAAATGTGAAATTTCTCAATATATGTAAATGCCTCCTGCAATTTTGATGACACATTGTGATACAATGTAAGGTAAGCGTTTTTCCTGTGAAATCTGTGCATGAGATTGTAATATTTTTAATGTTATTTAATAAATGTGGTGAAACAGCATTATCGCCTTTTTAATGTTGTGTGGGGTACAAACATGCCATCATGAGGTACAAAGGGCTTTTCACTGGGGCAGTTTCCTTAAAATGACAAATTCGTATCAGTTTTTGGGGTACAATATGTTACCATATACACTATATTGCCAAAAGTATTGGGACACCCCTCCAAATCATTGAATTCAGGTGTTCCAATCACTTCCATGGCCACAGGTGTATAAAATCAAGCACCTAGGCATGCAGACTGCTTCTACAAACATTTGTGAAAGAATGGGTCGCTCTCAGGAGCTCAGTAAATTCAAGCGTGGTACCGTGATAGGTTGCCACCTGTGCAATAAGTCCATTCGTGAAATTTCCTCACTACTAAATATTCCACGTTCAACTGTTAGTGGTATCTTAACATAGTGGAAGCAATTGGGAACAACAGCAACTCAGCCATGAAGTGGTAGGCCACGTAAAATCACAGAGCGGGGTCAGCGCATGCTGAGGCACATGGTGCGCAGAAGTCTCCAACTTTCAGCAGAGTCAATAGCTACAGACCTCCAAACTTCGTGTGGCCTTCAGATTAGCTCAAGAACAGTGCGTAGAGAGCTTCATGGAATGGGTTTCCATGGCCGAGCAGCTGCATCCAAGCATGCCATCATGAGGTACAACCGTCTTTTCACACTGAGGACAATTGAGGGACTCAAACACAACTATTAATAAAGGTTCAAACATTCACTGATGCTCCAGAAGGAAACACGATGCATTAAGAGCCGGGGGGTGAAAACTTTTTAAATTTGAAGATCAAGGTAAATTGTACTTAATTTGTCTTCCGGGAAACATGAAAGTATCTTCTTTTGTTTCCGAAGGGCAGTACTAAATGAAAAAAATGTATATTTAAACAAAATAAGAAAAATTTGGACATCTTCATCGTGTTCAAAATCAATGCATTGTGTTTCCTTCTGGAGCATCAGTGAATGTTTCAACCTTTTTTAATAGTTGTGTTTGAGTCCCTCAGTTGTCCTCAGTGTGAAAAGATGGATCTCAAAATCATTCAGTCACTGTTGTAAAGGGTTCATATATGCAAAAGATGCTAGAAAACTGAAGAATTTTTGGGACCTGGAGATTTTTTCTGAAGAACAGAGCTCAGTTAAACTGCTCAGAACAAACAAGGGACTCAAACAAGACTCACATTTTCACAGATTCTGCAAGTGGTTCACATACTTTTTCTTGCAACTGTATATACATACAACCATAAATAAAAGCATTTCTTAATTACAAAAAATGCTTTCTTTATTATAATTTAATACAAGAAATTATTTTCTTATAACATAAGCTTTGAATATTAATATTATGTAAAACATTCAGTAAAATTCTTTATTAAAAGAAATGGTTTTGTTTATGGTTGTGACATGTTTCTATAAAAGATGTTTTCAAGCAAAATAAAAAAAAAAAAAAAGTTATCTTAAATATAACGTAAGCTTTAATATCATTAATATTATTACATATTAATTTTAATTCTTTTTTTTTTTCACAGGATTTTTACAGCCACAGTAACTGGGTTGAATTAGGGAACAAAAGTCCATATGCCAACCTCATCAGACCGGATCTCAATATTGAGAACATTGCAGGTAGATAAAGGTTTATGAGATTTATGAGAGAGAGACTCATATGCAGAAAATAAATGCAATTACACCATTGTTTTAGTGCTGACATGTCCAGTGTTTGTAATAGCTCTTAATAATCAATGTTTAAAATGAAAACTGGAGATAAGTGAACAGATGACTTGGTGCATAGCTGATAACAGGTTACACCGGAGAGTATATCATGTTGTATGAGATTAATCTATGTTGACTGTTCCTAAACAGCAAATAAGTAAATTGAGTGCATGTTTGTGATTTATGTGTGTTGTATACTGCTGTAGATGGAATGCATGTGTATTTGTTTATGTGCAGACATTGCAATGCCAACATGCAGTGACTGTGCCAGTGGTACCTGTCCAAATCAGCTGCTCCCTGCCATTCTGAATGGGAAGTTCCTCACTTCAGGATACATGGGCTTGTTCTCCCCTGACAAACCTCAAGGTGAGGAGACATACATATACTATAGGTTTATCAGAAGACACGCATGGGCATACTTACTGTAAAAAATATAAGATGAACTCAAAATGTTTGAGTAACTACTTCCACTGCTTTTTTAAAGCTAACTGATTAACTTAAACACATGTTGGTGTTTAATCAGCTTCCTGGAAGGATTGGTTTTAAGTTGTCATGTGTAAACAACTGAAACATGTTGTTGTAACTAGGATGTTAATGGTACGGTTGTGGCTCAACTCATTTCTTAACACATCTTGCACATATTTTCTTCCAATTTTACACAGTACTACAAAATCAATTTTGTGTTCATGAGGTGAGAAATGGTTTTAATTAAGCAAGGTCCAACTTTACCAAAGGGAACACTAACTGTGACAACACAAAATTAATTTATTTGCTTTTGATTATGTTTTTTAAAATATACTATTTATAACAAAACTTTATCAAAAGCAATAAAAAGCAGAGCTAAAACATTTAGTAGTTCCCAACTTAACTTAGCAGTGTAAGCAGAGGCTGTATTAACCAAAACATGTCTACATTTTTACCATTAACAGATATTTCAAAATGCCTTTGACTGTTAAAAAATAAGATATGAGCTGCATTTCCCCACTTAAAAAACATTTTAATAGTGATTGGAAGTGGAAAAGGGGGATATAATTAAGTTTAAAAATATTCTTAATGTCTTAATTGTTACAATTTCATTGTTTGTCTTTTATGCGTGTGTGTGAAAGGTAAATGTAGTCATGGTGGAAAGACTGATCTCAGCAGTACCCAGAATCCTCGAGGTGGGATCAGTAAAGATGAGCGCCTTTCCTATAATGCTGATCTACACAATAATGCTGTGAACCTGGCATCTGAAGCCACCCTGGAGCTGCTGGAGGATATCCGTGGAGCTATAGGAAACAAGGACTACCTTCGGTATGGGGATACATTCCTTATATATCCTTAGACAAACTTTCTTAAACATTTAAGAGATATTATTACTTGCAATGCTGGGAACAAAATGTCATGTTCTCTTAAAGGGTTAGTTCACCCAAAAATGAAAATTCTGTATAACGCTTTAGATTACAGCCTGGAAAGTAGGCCTACTACGTAAGTAAAACAAATTTACAGCCTACCTTTCAGTAATTATAGTGTACCTATAAAGTAGGCTACGGGATAAGGGAACAATATGTAACGTTTGAGGAATAAAGGGGTAACAACTGGGAAAATGAACAAATTATTTATACTGTAAGTATTTTAGAACTAAGAGGTACTTATTCTATTATTATGATACATCTGCAGGCTGTAAATGAAAGTGGTGCTTGTTACCCTCTTGTTCAGTGAAGTTGCAGGGTATATACAATAAAAACATACACACAATCTGATATCACTGACTCTGAAACCTTTATTTGAAAAACAACTTAATTTAAAACAGATTTACAACAGAAATGTTTACTCATCTTTTCGCTTCTGACCAACTGTCACCAGCGCATGGTAAAGACTATAAGGCATACAGCTATGGCCACTGCTCATGCGCACATCAATATTGCATCATTTAATATTTATTTATTTAATTTAATAACTGGATTTGCAGTATTGTAAGGATAGGTTTAGGGTTTGGGGGTAGGTGTAGATGTTAATAAAACACAATTTGATAAGTAGCAAATTTAATTTACTGTTATTTATCCTGAGATTTTGCATCACGAAGAAAGACCCCCAGGGCAGATCTAGTGGAACCGGAGACCACCATGGCCGATCAGGTGAAACTGAAACTGAGCACAGAGAGGTTAGGATTGGCCTCAGAGACTGTGTTTAAAAACAGGCCTTTGAAGTCATTTCTGGGCATAAAGGAAGTTCATAAACGACATCCATGGTCGTGTTGGTGACGACGGTCAGTTCAAGAGCGATGTCTGTGGTCAGGGCAGACAGGCAGTTCAGGAATGACCTCCATGGTAATGTCTGGGCAAACAGGAAGTTCATGGGTGACCTTCATGGTCACATCAAGGCAGACATGAAACTTGGGCATGACCTCCATGGTCATGTTAGGACAGACAGGAGGTTCAGGGATGACCTCCGTGGTCACATCAAGGCAGAAAGAAATTTAATGGGCTGGAACCAACACAGGACTGGGCTCTGGGGTAGGAGCGGCTTCTGAAGCGGGCTCATGGGCTGGAGTGGGTTCTGGAGCAGACTCATGGGCTGGAAAGCAGTATGTGGCCCAAACACACAAAATGGCCATCGCAGTAACGGGGAGTGTAGTCATCAGTGGAACCACCTCTGAGACCCCCAGACTTGACCTCACTGCAGAGATGCCAGTTGCTCCCACCAACGCAAGCGATGTGTCCTCCAAACCGGAGGAATCGCCATGATAGCTTCAGATGGGATGTTCATGACGTCAGGAAACACTGATGTGGCGTCTATGACGGCTTAAGACTCTAGTGTGGCGTCCATGATGGTTGGAGTCTCTGCCGTGGCGGCCATGTTGACTTAAGGCTCTGGTGCGGTAGCCATGACAGCTGGAGGCTCTGGTGTGGGAACCACAGGATGTCTGATCCACATAAACAATTCCCAGACTCATGTTTGCTCATTCTATACAGGGAATAATTTAGAGCTGTGTGCCTAAGGCAAAGTTTGGTAATGAAGTATGTGGCCCATACTTCTACTCTTCTACTGCCAAAATACCCTCTTTGACCTCCTACTTGATTTTGAATATTATAAAGATGTCTTCCCCATCCCTCCTTATTCCAAAGTTCTTGCCATTTCCCTTTTGCTGTACTGATTTGGGCCTTAAGTTGTTCATAAGCACATTGTGAAGCACAATGTGAAGCTTGACGTAAGCACGCTGTGAAACTCCCACGAGAACTGGTGTCTCTGTTCTCCCGTCTTTCTTATTTCTCCTTAGTATCAACTGTTATTGTTTATATTTTTATGTAAGCATTAATTAAAATAAATAAATAAATAAATAAATAAAACATCCGACATCCACATGACTTTTCGCATGAGTTTCTTGGCATGCTTACGGCACGCTTCAAGTTACGTCAAGTGTGAACGGCGTGAACTCAAGTGTCAGTGTCAGTGATATCAGATTGCGTGTATGTGTTTTTATTTTGTATAGCCTGTAACTTCATGGAACAAGAGGGTAACAAGCACCACTTTAATTTACAGCCCACAGATGTCACACTTACCTTGTAACTACATGAAACAAGAGTATATTTCCCAGTATTTAAAAAACAAGTCACAATAGTTTTAGTTTTACTTGCCTTGAAACACAGAAGCCCAAACTAAAACAGCCGCACTTTTTACCAAAAAAATTACTTTATAAATGCACTGATATGTACCCTGTAATTTAAAAAAAACCTTTATGTATTGGTACACTATTATTACAAAAAGCTATGCAGTGTATGTTCTCGCTAAATTGCTCCCAAATGTAAGATTGTATCATAAAAGTAGAATAAGTACCTCTTAGTTCTAAAATACTTACAGTATAAATAATTTGTTAATTTCCTGGTTTTTATCCCTTTATTCCCCAAACTTTACATATTGTTCCCTTATACCAACATGTTCATGCTTTATAGGTACACTATATTTACAGAAAGTTACACTGTAAATTCGTTTTAAATTTCTGTCGTTAATTACTCACCCTCATGTCGTTCACAAAACAAAGATCTTTTTAATGAAATCTGAGAGCTTTCTGTCCCTCCTTAGACAGTCTACGCAACTACCACTTTCAAGGCCCAGAAAGGTAGTAAAGACAACATTAAAGTAATCCATGTGACTCCAGTGGTTTAACCTCGATTTAATGAAGTGACACAAGTGCTTTGTTTGCACGAAACTTTATTTACAAAATATATTAATCTCGAACGTCCGCAGAATTTTCATTTAACAACCTGTTTTTTACACTACTGTTTAAAAAAGTTTGGGGTCAGTAATTTTTTTTTCAAAGAAAAGAATACTTTTACTAAGCAAGGACACATTAAATTGACATTTACAATTAGAATGATAATTTCTGAAGGATCATATGACACTGAAGACTGGACTAATGATGCTGAAAATTCAGCTTTGACATTACAGGAATAAATTACATTTTAAAATATATTCAAACAGAAAAGTTATTTTAAATTTTAATAATACTTCACAATAGTGCTGCTGTGCTACTGTATTTTTTTATCAAATAAATGTAGCCTCGGTGATCATAAGTTTATGTATATGTAGCATTTCTAATTCTAAATAATATACAGTATATAACTATAAATGTAATGTGAATGCATTAATGTTCACATTGAAATCCATTTACCAGAATACAATTTTTTTTCCTTCAGGCTGATGGGTATTGCACGATCTGCAGTGCTAGCTTTTGTGATTGACACCACAGGCAGTATGTCAGACGACATTGCAGAAGCCAAGAGAGTTGCCTTCAACATTATTGACAGTAAGAAAGGAACTCAAGATGAACCATCTGAATACATTCTGGTGCCGTTCAATGATCCAGGTGAGTGCAAAAAGGATTTCTGTTAAGCTTTGAAATACCCCCCCACACACACACGCTGAGTTTGTTGTTCTCTGTTAAGAAAGCCTTCACGTTGGGAATGTGCCTATAAGGTGCCTTAAAATGTTTCCTCTGTATGCAGCTCACTGGGACTTGGAAAAGAGCAATGATGTACATTTTTACTCTTATTATGGCAAAAATGATCTAGTTTTTTTACAGATAAAATTTGTATGAATTTGCAGATTTTGGACCACTAATAAGAACCACAGACCCAGATGTAATGAAATCAGAGATCTCCAAGCTCAAAGCTGATGGAGGAGGAGACGCACCAGAAATGTGCCTGTCAGGACTTCAGGTACGGTGTTGTGTGGCCTTTCAGCTCAATCGTCATATCTGATTAGCAACCACATAGTCTCTGGTTAGAGCTAATAAATATTAGAATTTTGAATACTATAAAGAATATTATTGAGAATATGTGAACCTTCATCCACAACTAAATTGACTGTATCAAGATCCTTTGTTTGGTCAAAACACTATAGTATCTTTTCACTACAAGAAATCAGTTTTTATTGACCACTCTGCATGGTTTTTCTCCTTTCTAAACTTCTGTCTCTCCCACAGTTGGCTCTGACAGGTGCTCCCTCCTCCTCGCAAATATTTGTGTTTACTGACGCTCCACCTAAGGATACATACCTGAAGAAAACCATCACCGCCCTCATCGACAGCACCAAGTCTACGGTAAACTGTCCATCGTTGTTTCACTTTCAGTCTTTGCCATCAACATTTTCACCAGCCCTCCGTTTCCCACTTTTCCATCTCTCGCCCTCTCTTTTCAGGTGTCTTACTTAATAACGTCATTTAGCAGGAGGAGAAGGTCATTGAATGCACGTTCAGAATTTCAGGTGTATTATGACATTGCCTTGGCCTCTGGTGGTCAAGCCATTGTGGTCTCCAAGTCCAGCATCTCTCAAGCCACTGACATCATTGTTGATACCTCTACTTCAGCCCTGGTATGATCAGTGTCTTATAGTCATTTTGAAGTTGTAAACATCTGAATTTTTTTTCTTGCAAATGTTTGCACATTCTGTCATCTTCTGTCAGGTGACAATTCTTCAGCGCTCCAGAGATCCAGGACGCGTGGAGAGTTTCTCCTTCCTACTGGATGAGTCTGTGTCCAACACTACCATCTACATCACAGGAAGTAGCCTGACATTCAACCTACGCAGCCCGACAGGTAAACTCAGAGGCACTTTTAGCAGAATGCGAACCATATATTATTATAAACTAAATAAAAGCATTTTTGGTAACTAAAATAAAAATGTAACTAACATAAAAATATTGTTTGTAACTGTAGCAAATTAGCTCAAAAGGGAAATATGAATAATTAATCATAACTTGTTATAATTAATTATAAATATTTGAATCAGTTAATCGAATTAACTTGATGTAGCTGAATTACTATTACAATCAATTAATCTGTTCGGCCAGCGAACACTCAGTATTGATCATCTATCAGCTCTTCAGAAAGGATATTGTAACGTTCCAGTCCAAACTGAAGGCAAGATGATGAACCCAAGTGCAGTTTATTGTATCAAAGTGAACAAACAAACAAATCAACCAGTTGACATGAACATGAGCAGACTTGAACTTGAACAGACTTGACTTGAACAGACTTGACTAGACACTCGCCAACAGCAGGGTTACATAAACAATACACGACCAAGTAACATGGGGAAGACAATGGCTTTAAATACAAGAACTAAGTGAACACATGACTAAGACAATCAATGGGGAAGTGACACAAGGAACAAGGGAACCAATGACAGAACAGAACTGAAAACCACATGACCCTAAACAACCAATCAGAACATAACACATAGACTAAGGGAGAAATGAGGAGCAAGGGAAGCAAGACACAAGCAACATGAATAAAACTACAAAATAAAAGACATGAACCATGAACATGAAACATGAACATGAAACAAAACCTAAAACTATACATGACAGATATTTTCCATGGCCAGTTGTGCATGGCTTGAAATGAGTGAGGCTTGCCACCCCAGCTCGGGGGGCGCAATCTCATGTGACAGCAATCCGTAGTATCAGCAGGAACAAAGAGAAGACCAGAAGAGCGTGCGATCTGCGTGGGGGCTTTTTAACCTCTACAGAAGTCACACCTTTGAGTTTTGGCTTGACCAATGAGAAAGGTGTAGTTCTCTGGTGGGAGAGTTTCTTTGTTCGAAAGTGACCTCATTTGCATGAGGGGAGTAAGCTAGAAGTTTGTGTCCATTTATACTCTGATAAATATAACAAACATACAATGCATTCTATGAGATGGTGATGTCCACCAACGTATGAGTCATTAAGGAATAATTTGATATGAAACACCACCTAGATCAGGGGTGGGGAACATTGACCTGGAGGGCCATTGTCCTGCAGAGTTTAGCTCCAACGATAACTTTACACACTAAAGCTAATCAAAGTCTTCAGAATTACTAAAGTTACAGGCAGGTGAGTGTTTACACAGTCTCTCCACTCTAGTCTTTGTGGATTTTGAGAAGGCTTTTAACAGTGTGGACAGAGAAGTTGACTGGTAGCTAATGGCACACTATGGGATCCCGCCAAAGTTTGTCTCCATCATCCAGCAGTTGCACAGCTACTCAACATGCCAGGTCGTACACAAAGGAAAACTTACAGAACCTTTTGAAGTGTGGACTTGAGTGAGACAGGGCAGCTTGCTGTCACCAACCATTGACTTTGGCAGCCATACAAACAAAATAAACTCAATCTAGGAAACTCTGAAAAAACTAACAATGTTAGAAGTTATTGAAAATAAAATATAAATAAGCACTAAATTAAAAATGTAAAACTATAATAATTGTGAATTGATTATTATATTGTACTGTACTCATTTGGTTGGTTGTTGTTATGCACAGCTTCAATATGAGATATTTCTAATGGAATGCATTTGCTTCCAGGTGTGTCTCAATCTAACACTGTTGCCAACGGACCTCTGGGAACAATTCAGACAGTAGGAAACCTGCAACGAATCCAATTAAATAAAATTGAGATGGGCCTGTGGCACATTGACATGACGACAACTCAGTCCTACACCATAAAAGTGATTGGTGAGCCATTATGTACATATTTAATTAACCAATGCAATACAAACGACTAAAGTCTTCTTTAGACCTTTGTAATGCATACAGTAAAGAAATTGATTTATATATTTTTTTTTAAAAACGCACATTTTTCAGGCCAGAGTGCGATTACATTTATCTACAACTTTGTGGAGGAATTCAAAGGACCCCATCCTGGATATGCTGTCATTGATGGGCGGCCGTCAGCAGGTTTGAACTGCTGTTGTGTTTAACTAATCGATTCCTATAAAATTATTTGAAAAGAAGTGTTAAAAGATTGTTTGTTCTTTATTCAGGCTCACCGGCTAAGCTGCTACTAACACTGTCTGGAGAGAAAGGTCCAGAGGCTCTAGAAGTGCATGAGGTCGCTCTCGTGGAGGTGTCTGGAGTCAAAGTGTCTAATGGAACCATAGAGAAAATGGGTGGTGGAGATTTCCTAGTTACTGTGAAAGAAGTGCCAGAAGGAGAGTTTGTGATATTGTTGAAAGGAAAAGACAAGACCTTCTCCAGCCTGTTCCAGAGGCAGACCACCACACAGATGTCTCAGTCCAAAGTCACTGTCAAGGTACAAACTGCATATGACACTTATTTTAAAAACTAAGTTATTTGATCCATTATGACATTCACTCTGTTCCAAAACTTAAGCTGTACCAAAAGGTAGACACGGTCTGCCTCATAAGATAAGTCTCAATCTAACCTCCAGATTTGAAGGCACAATCTATTTTAATTCTATGCTATTTTCTGGAATTGAATGTCCTTTCTTTTGTTTTACCTCTCCATATATAGGCAAAGGCAGACAGCTCCATGCTGCCAGGAGAAGAATTTAAACTAGATTTTACTGTTACCACCAACGGATCAAGTGGGACCTACACAATTCGTGCAAGGAATGACAAAAACATCCCTATGACACTTCCATCAACGTAATTTCTCCACTTCTAAAAGCTTTTCTCATCAAAAACAAAACTCTGTGCCACAGTTCTGTTTCTTTGTCATCACAGGCTCAGTCTCGAGAGTGGCGGCAGTGCTCAAGGGACAGTGTCTCTCACTCCTCCTGCTGATACGGTCTCAGGCACAGATGTTACGCTAACCATCGAGGCAGAGGGTCCTGGAGGAAGTGATTCTAACTATGCTGTCCTTCGCCTTTCTGTTCTCTCCAAGGTAACCTGGGTTCAAACTGACTATTTCTATGTGAAATGTTATTTTTCAACAAACCACACACCACATGAGTCATTTCAGTCATGGGTTCTGATTCTGCAGTAGGGGCAACCCAACACTGAATGAAACATTTTTATGAACAAAAGCAAACAAAAATGTTCTCAATATCAAACAATTATATTTATTAGACCCACCAAAACGCTAAATTATTAACTTGACATAGAATTAATAGGAAAATCTTTAAATGTCTAAATTTCAAAAGTTTGTGGTCAGTATGATGTTTTATTTATTTATCTTTTATTAATTATTTTATTTAGCAATGAAGCATTAAATAATCAAAAGTGACAAATGTTTTTTTTTTAACACTGTTACAAAGATTTATATTCCAAATAAACTGTTATTTGCTAAACTTTTTATCAGAGAATCCACAAAAATATCAAGCAGCACAACTGTTTTCATCATTGATAATAAGAAATGTTTCTTGAGCACCAAATCAGCATATTAGTATGATTTATAGAGGATCATGTGACACTGAAGACAGGAATAATGATGTTGAAAATTCAGCTTTGCCATCACAGGACTGAATTTAAATGAATGTAAAATTTATTTTAAGTTGCTATAATAGTTCACAATATTACTGTTAACTGTGTTTTAATCAAATAAATGTAAATATATTATAAATATTCTGTTATATTATGTATATGCCACATTATTCTTCAGTAAGCTGTTGTTTTAACTCATCCTTTACTGTTCTGTCCAGGTGACTGACTTGAGACCTCCAAAATGTGAAATTGTCGATGTACAGGGTACTTGCAACTCCTCCTCTTGCAGTTCTTCAAACTGGGAACTGTCTGTCAACATCACAGACGGTAATGGCACAGGCATCGAGAGAATTTCCATCCAGCAAGGCAGTGGAAACTTAACCCAGAAGGAAGTGGAAGACGGTGTGATGGGTCTATATGAGGCCTCATGTTGTTCAACTTCTGTGACTTTGTCCGCAGTTGACAAGGTCGGGAATGTGGGCAGGTGCAGTTACACCATGAAGTCTAGCGGAGGCTCTCGCCTCATGTCCCTCCCTCTGTGGGTATCTCTGCTTTTATTCGGTTTTCTACGTGAATCCTTCACTCTGTAATGATATTGAGTTCATCCAACCAAATACACAATCATCCTATAATTCTCTTTCTCATCCCATCCTTCTATGAAAATATTTTTATAAAGCTTTCTCAGAGCTATGAGATTGTGTAAATCAAAGCATTTCATCCCAAACATTTCATTATAGGTATTTCCAACTATTTAGGACTACTTATGAAGAACCATGTTGCTGATTCAGAACCTACAAACTTCAAAAATAGACTAAAGTTTTATGTGAACTCATCTGACAGGTAGAACTTTAAATCAGAAATCATTAAAGTCTTTGTCTTATTAACATGGATTTAATTTTGACAGTTATGGTTATCTAGTTTAGTGAAATATTTGTATGATCAAAATACAAATGAATGTTGCAAAAATGTAAAAGTAATATAAAATTAAAATTTTGTGATGCAGTGAGATCCCGGCAGACAAGCAATGATTATGTTAGAGATCAAATTTAAATAAGGAATAACAAATTTTATTAAAAATTATAGAGACACGTTTATCAAGTATTAAAATTGTAATAGCATATAAGTTTAAACAAAAATAAGATATCTTATTCTGTAGTTTATAATAAATTCCAAAGTATTGTATCAAACAGATGAAGATTGTGAAGTTCAGAGTATAGCTAAGAAGGACCCAAAAGAAGTAAGATATTTGCTGAATAAAAAGAGAGGTAGAAAAGAAGAAGCAGAAGTGATAAGCAACATAAGAGCAATGAAACTTACATCCTCTTAAACTTATGTTTTGACCTGATAAGAAAATGTCAAACAGACTTAGTTGGCACAGTTGTTGTAACGGCTATGTCGTTGTGACCAGTCAGATGTCAAAGATAGAAGAAAACAGATATATGAGGTGTGGTTTTGACACCTTAAAGACCTTTAAGAGAATTTTGCATATCTTGCATTATCTTATGCATCATTATCTCACACCACCTAATCAGTTCAGATGGAAAATACACCCACTTGATCTTACAGCACAGAAGAGACACCAAAGATCTTACATTTGGCAATAATCAATCATACCAGAGCATACAGTAGAAAATATATAAATGATTTTAAAAAATCAATAACATGTAAAAGAATAATAATAAAGTAATAAGCCCCAAGAAGCTGTGGTTTACAGTGAATTTATAACAGCTAAGGGGCGTTGTTAGGCACGACACGGAGCGGACTGCCTAAACCCCCTTAGCTGTTATAAATTCACTGTAAACCACAGCCTCACGGGGCTTATTGCTTTTATAAAACAGTTACCACACAATACAAATATTAAAGCCAAAAAATCTGTATCAGTGCAACATTCATGCAGTAACATCATTAAAAGGCTTTCTTCCGCTGGAAAAAATAGTCCCTGACTGTGAACAGCAACAGAAGTTACATTTATTTCGCAATTAGATGGGCCGGAACTATCCGTTTTATAATGCAACTTGACTGATTGGTCAATAGCTGTGTGTAGTTCACGATAAAGCACAGCTGTGTATCACTGCAACACACTTAGCAACCATCCTTAGCAGCATAATCTATATAGTTATTATGTATTTCTGCAAAATGAACTGTTTATTATTTATATAATGAATTATGAGTGTGACCCCTGTTGGTTTTATGTTGCGTCATTCACCTTTAATTTTGAGGCCACGACCTTCCCGCTGTCAAAGAGTCTTCTCATATAGGAGATACATACGTTAATGTGTGCATGTCTGTGTGGAAGCCCACAGAGGGAACATTACTGTATTTAATACTTTTCTGTTTCAGCTATGGTACTGTATGTCCATCAGTTTACACTGTAATGATGCTTGCAAACTCGCACTGTGCCGCAAATGCTGAGATAGGCTAAGCAAATGTATGTGTGTGAGAAAATGTATATGGTGTTAAAAAAAAATAAATGACACAGCGGATGAGAACAGTTCCTATTTTCTGTTTTTATTTGAGTTTCACAAGATGAGGAACATTCTCTTGCCATTTACTGTCACTGTCAGGAACTATTTTTTAGCAGAAGGATAGCATTTAATGAATTTACATATTACATATTAATTACATATTAATTTACATATTAATATATACATTTTTGGTTTTAATACTTGTATTGTGTGGTAACCGTTTTATACAAGCAATAAGCTAGGGTACTCGAGGCATGCTGTATTGTAAATAAGCCAGTGTAGCACAGCACGGCCTCGTGTTTACATAAGAAATATAACAATTGATGATTAAATTCATAGCAATCAGTGACTCGAATTCATAAGGAAGAGATTAATAAGATTCATAAAAATTAATAATTAGTAAAGGAAATCAATAAAAGGCATTAATTTTAAAGGCAAAAGAATAAATTGAATACATTTCAATGCGAATAATTTCGCATACACCATTTTGTAATCTACAAAATTACCCTTTTCTGCCCAAAATTAGGGAAATACATTTTTTTTAGTATATTTTGTGTAACCATGTTATAAGGTAACATAAATTTTGAATATCAATGTAGTCTAATTTTACAAATATCGGCAATACACATTTAAAGAAATTGTATTTTATGTCTCAGTAATTCTAACGTAAGCTACAACTTTACAAAGTGTTTGAGTGTGACGTGACGTGTGGGCCAAGTATGGTGTCCCATACTCGGAATTTGTGCTCTGCATTTCACCCATCCAAGTACACACACACACACACACACACACACACACACACACACACACACACACACAGAGCATTGAGTATTGAACAACACACTGTGAACACACACCTGAAGGCTGTTCCATAAAACAAGATCAGAATACAAGCCAGGCTTATTTTGGTTAGTCAGACTTATTGTTGGTGGATTCTGTTTCATAAAGCAAACTTAAAATAGTTCAAATTCAGTTCCCTTTTGATTCGGTCACTTCAACATTGCGTTTGCTACGCATATGGGAAAACCCCTTCCTCCAATACTACTGAAGCTAATCAAACCTTCTGATGGCCAAGAGTCGTATGTCTTCTGCCTGGGTCGCGTCCACGCAGAGGCAGCGCTTGGAGGGTCAGACTGATATGAGCCTCCAGACTCTCAGGATCTGTGTGGCCATCGTCCAAGGCAATGAACTCGCCCAACAAGCCCTGCCGTGCTCTTCCTCTGCAGCCTCTGTCGAACCAAGAAGGAAAGTGCCGCAAGCTTTTGATGTGGATCTGTCAGGGTCAGTTGATGAGCTTGCACCTTCTCTGTGCCCACGCGCCCTTAACCCTCCTGTTGCAGGTTCCCTTCCAGTGCGCTTCATAACAATGTTTTTGGACTCACGCACGATGATTGCGCACTTATCGGAGCAGAGAATCCAGTCCATTCACAATGCACTGGCCTTATTTGTGCAAGGCAAGGCGGTTCCTCTAAAAACTTTAAAGACTGCTTGGTTTAATGGCAGCTGCAGCCTCCGCTTGCCGGCTGGGCTTGCTACATATGAGGCCGTTGCAACTATGGTTACAGGACTGAGTCCCACCGCAGGCATGGAAAGGTTCACGTACCAAAGCATTTATCTATGCCCGCTTATTCAGGCCGCCAGTGTATTCAGGCACCAACATGTTTGTTGCCTTATTTTCACACCAGTCCAGTGCTGCTTGCGGTGTACAGGAAGGCGCTGGTGGCGCCGGCGCCATGTTGGCTCTCTGCCAAAAACTGCATTTGAGAGGTCCGATACCCGACCTAGAGGGGGAGGGGCGAGCACGCTGAATTGTCTTGCTACTGCCTCAGAGCCTAGCCCTCTGCATCGTTTATGTGCGAGTTTGGCCGACACAATTTTTTACATGGCAGGGTTTTATATACGTTTCCTATACGTAATGTTGAGAAACCGACTCGATAAGGGAACGTCTCTGGTTACTCACATAACCTTAGTTCCCTGAGAGGAGGGAACGAGACATTACGTAGATTGCTGTGTGAAAAACCTCCTTATAGCCTCAATAGCTCTCACTCAGTCGAAAGACTGTGAGGTGTTCTGGCGCCCAACATCGCTTATATAGTGGCTGAGCCAGCCAATCAGGCGAATGCTCGGACGCCATTGCCTACTGCAAAACAATAGAGTTATTCAATCAGGCTTCAGCATTTCGAGGAAAAGGGTTTCCCCATACGTAATGTCTCGTTCCCTCCTCTCAGGGAACTAAGGTTGCGTGAGTAACCAGATACGTTAGGTACCTTGCTCATGGGTACCTCAGTTGTGGGTAATAAGAGTGGAAGAGAGCGCTGTTCATTCACTCTCCCCACCTACATTTCTTGCCAGTGTTGTGCCGAATTCTGACCCCCACCAAATTATTACCCCCCTATTATTGGTAGGTTTAGGATTGGGTGTGGGAGAGGGGGCGACTTCAACGAGGGGGTAATAATTTGGCAGGGAGTCGAAATTCGGCACAACACTGGTGCTGAGACTCTAACCCGTGACCTTCGGGTTACAAGTCTGACTCTCTAACCATAAAATATAATCTTAAGGACAATGACAGTTGTACAATATGAATTTATTGTTATGCACCATAAACATAAGGTCATGTCATCTAACTTTTAGAAATGTTTTAATTGAATGATGTGGTACATGTTGCAACACATGTAGGCTAATCTAGAAGATCTCAAGCAGCTATGTTAAAATGCATAGCATAGATGTTTTCCACTATACATAAGCTGGAATTTATGGCTTTTTTTTTAAAGCAGGCTACTCTGTTCAATGTGTGATTTGTAATTTTCAGTCCCTGTCCGCCATCTTTGATTTTTAACAGGAATGAAAGCGGCTGATGATAGACATACATCTCTTCAGTGGGTTGTACTGTTGTTTAATCTGTTTTTGGATTGTTCTGCTGATGAAACAATGCAAAAATATCTTTCCAGGAAATTTTAGTGACAAAAAACTCCAGACAATATGAGCTGTAGAAAATTATAAGTGATCTAGGAGCTTTATACATCTTTTTTCAGCGGATTCCATTGAAAACACAGCAAGTCTATCCCTCACAGCCTCACTTTCATACTGTCATGGCACTGCTCTGAATAAGGTCAGTAGGCTATTTTAAATTTCCACACACACACAATGCTTCAGATGTCCAGTGACAGACTTGTGTGTGCTGTTATTAGGCTATTAGAGAATTATATTTTGCGGAAGCCCACGAGTCATTTGTTTCTCCTTCTTCCCGCACACGCAGACTCAGCAATTCAAAACTTGTCCCACAGACCTCTACTTTACAGCATATTTTAAAGTGACGCTGACACCCATTTATTTATCTATTGTACATTTCAGTTCCTGTTTTTGCATCTCAGTTCCGATTCATGTCAGTTATTTCAATCTTGAGGATTGTGAATGTCGTTTTAGACCAGGGGTGGGGAACATTGATCCTGGAGGGCCATTGTCCTGCAGGTTTAGCATTGTCCTCCAACCCTGAAAAAAAAAACACTCACCTGCCTGTAACTTTAGTAATCCTGAAGACCTTGATTAGCTTCAGGTGTGTTTAATTAGGGTTGGAGCTAAACTCTGCAGGAAAATGGCCCTCCAATGTTCCCCACCCGTTTTAGACAATCTAACCCTATCTTATGATAACATTACACCGCCACCCAATGGTTGATATGATTTGCAACATTTTTCTTTGTCTGCATCATACTACATTTGTATGAATCAAATAGATCGGATACAATTTCAAGAGAAACTGTGGAGCAAACAAACATTTTAATTAGATTATCAATTTTAGGATACAAATCTGTTTTGCAAACAGTATGTGACACTCATACAATTACAAAGTTAAAAAAAATAACTCCATTAGGTTTCAATTTGAGCTGTTTATATAGGATGGACACTATAAAAGTACTATAAAAAATCCAAGTATCACTTGGTAGTATACAAGTTTCACAATGAGAAATGAATAGAAAAATAATCACATTTTAAGAAACGTTAACAATTAAATCACTGTACAAAATTGATGCAGTAAAGCAGTTAAAATATAAAAATATATACTTTTATTTACTTTTCTCTATAAAAATAGCATCTCCATAAATTAATTTGCAATCAGGCCTAATACCATTATATTTTCTGTAACAGAATATCAACTGAATGCATTGTTAAACAATCCAATTACTTCATGTAACATGTTGTGTGTTGACATGTTTCTTGAGATGGGCTGACTGAGTGAAACGTTTCCCACATTCCTTGCACTCAAACGGCCTTTCCCCTGTGTGGATGAGCTTGTGTCTTTTAAAGTTACCTAGATCCACAAATCCTTTTTCACAGTGGGGGCAAATGTAACGTTTCTCTCCTCTATGCCCCTGCATATGCATATTCAGAGCAACTCTATGTTTAAACTTCTTCCCACACAGCGTACACGAGAAGGGCTTCTCTCCGGTGTGCATACGCATATGGGTAGACCGGTCTGCCTTGGCCAAAAACCTCTTTCCACAAACTTTACAAGGAAAAGGCCTTTCTCCAGAGTGAATGAGCTGATGTTTGGTAAGGGTAAAGTGGTACACAAAACTCTTCCCACACTCTTCACACTGATACCGTTTCTCTTCTGCATGGACCTTTACGTGCCGGTTAAGGCCTCGTACACTAGGGAACGCCTTTCCACACTGGGAGCAGGTATAAGGTCTCTCTCCTGTATGAAGTCTCATGTGGTTCTCCAAGGCAGACGCATTGCTGAGGACCCTTCCACACTCAGGACACTCAGTATTTTTCTGCAATGTTTTACTCGAAGATTTTGAGAAGGCTTGACTTTCGTTATTGGAGCCAGAATGTGGTGTTTGCACCCAATCCACCCTCTTATCATTGACCATGACTGTGCCGTCCTCACCTGCAGGATCTATTTGTCTGGATTTGGAGAAAATCTTTCTCTGTTTTCTCAGTCTAGACTGGAGTGTGGGAGTGTCTTCATCTTCTGAGAGGTCTTTATCATTTCTATCTGTGGTTTCTGCACTAAAACATGGGGAAAGCGGTATGTCTCCTTCAAAGTCGTCAACTGGAGACATAGAGGTCTCTGATGATAGAACTGGCATTCGACCTAAAACAATGTTAGCGGAAGCGGAAGCAGCAGCTTGTTGCTCCTTAAGTGTTAGCAGAGGCGCAAGTTGCCCAGATGGTTGAAAATGGTGCATGGGTGTCTGCTCTGGGGCCTCTTGTGGGGTCATCACAATGGACGAGTGCAAATGCAAAGTATCAAGAGATTCAAGCAAACCTGCCGTATTATCAGGTGGAGGAAACATCTGGTCTGAAGAAGAGGAGAACTGGTTGGATTGTGTTGGATATTGAGAATGTTTAAGTGAAGGTTGAGGTGGGTTTATGGAGACAGATCCCTGAACTGTGTTAACTGGAAGGTGGGGAGAAGTAAATGGAACGTGTGTTGGAAGGTAAGAAGGTGGTGTCGGTTGAGTCGGATTGTGTGGGAGCACCAAAGGAAACTGGAATGATGGACTTGAAGTTGCAGAATGTGCTGGTATTACCTGTGGTGATGCAAAAACTTTTTGAGGTGGAACAAGACTGGTTGAGAGAATCCGATCCTGGACTGCTGAAGGTATATTTGGTGTGACAGAAACATGGCCTGATGGCATGGCAGCGTGTAACTGTGGAGACACCTCTTGGTCTTGTGTTTTGATGGTTTGTGGTGGAAAGAATGGTGACTGTATAAGTTGAGACTGGGTTAATGGCTCAGTAGCTTGGTTTAACAAGGCAATGGTTGAAATACTTTTCTCTGTATTTGTAACCAATGCCTGAGGCCATTGTTTGGAGGAATGAGGCTCCGTTACTAAGTGTTGGCTTGGAGGAACAGGTGAAAGGTAGGTGTTTTGAAGTGGATGACCAATATTTGACCCCTCTTTCTGAGGGACTACTGTCTGGTTTGATGTTTGAGGATTTGGGTTTGGTCGTCGGTGAACTGATAATGCTGTTGATTTGGCTTGAGGAATTGATGGAGCACCAGACAGCTCGATCATTGGCACAGACAAGTTAACAGTAGGAACAGGAGTCTGGGTCGAATTGGCAAGTTCTGAAGTAGTGGATGTCTGTGCCGGTGCACTGGCATTTTGTCTTTTGTTTTGGGAAGACAAGCCTTCACTGTTTTCCGATGTTCTTTCAGATGTACCTCGGATGGGTTGTATAGTCTGATTGGGTTTGTGAGCACAGGAATCCACACTGCGACTACAGGAGGAAGGAATCCCTGCTGGTGGAGACTTTCCTCTAATGTTGCTATGGTGCCTGGTTATTGTTTGAAATGATGGTGGGATCATAACTGTGAATACAGAGAGGTGAAGATGCAAGAAAATAACATAAGGAGAACAATATATATATATATACAATATATAAATAACAGGTAAATAGAAATGTTTCTCTTTGTAAACTTTAATTGGCAGCTTTATGCACAACTGCCATCCTGCATGGAGAGGTTCTTGGGCCTCCAGAACTGTGACTTGCTTAGTAACGTGGAACAACCTTTTCAAGTAGGTTTTGCATTTACCTAAGAAGACCTGGCAAACTACTTAAAAACCTGTCTGAGATCGATACCAGGTATCTAAGAAGATATGACAAATAAAACAAACACTTTCTTTGAAAAACTAAAATCTGAAAGTTTATTGTACTAAAATCCTACTGATATGTCACTTGCATAAGTGTATGTGTGATATGTAATTATATTTAAACAGAACATTTAAAAAATTTATTTTCATTCAAGTTTTAAAATGGGTATAATGATGTGTATTGTGTTTAATTCTGTTCCATCAATTCCTGATAAATGAGTAAATGTATATTAAACCAAGAACTTGTGTCTGCGTTGTGAACTTGCGTTAAAGGATTAGTTCACTTTCAAATGAAAATTACCCCAGGCTTTACTCACCCTCAAGCCATCCTAGGTGTATATGACTTTCTTCTTTCTGATGAACACAATCAGAGATATTTTAATAAATATCCTGATGCATCCGAGCTTTATAATGGCAGTGAATGTGATCAACGAGTATGAGCTGAAGAAAGTGCCTCCATCCACATCCATCCATCATAAACACATTTCACACGGCTCCTGGGGGTTAATAAAGGCCTATTGAAGTGAAGTGATGCTTTTGTGTAAAAAAAATCCATATTTAACAAGTTAAAGGGCCGCCAGGCCGCCTTCCATATTCAAGTTACGAAAAAAATTGAACTGGCGTTGCGTCAGTTACACTTTTTCCGTAAGTTGAATAGGGAAGGCGTAGGACGTAGCATAAGCTTTTTGAGCTGCAAGAGTTTTACACTTTCTTTGTACATTGAATACGGAAGGCGGTCTGGCGGAAGCTAGATATTTTACTTCATAACTTGTTAAATATGGATATTTTTTTTACACAAATGCATCGCTTCGCTTCAGAAGGGCTTTATTAACCCCATGGAGCCGTGTGGAGTACACGTTTTTGATGGATGGATATGGATGGAGGCACTTTCTGATCCCGCTCACTGCCATTATAAAGCTCAGATGTGTCAGGATATTTATTAAAATATCTCCGACTGTGTTCATCAGAAAAAAGAAAGACATATACACCTAGGATGGCTTGAGGGTGAGTAAAGCTTGGGGTAAATTTCATTTGAAAGTGAACTAATCCTTTAAGTCTTTATAATAGTTAAGTCCTAATAATTAAGTCCCAATAATAATATTTTTTCTCTCATATTTTTCAAAATATGAGAGAACTGCATATATCATATAAGAATATTTTCTCATTTTTTGGTCAAATTTGTGAATGAATCTTATACCCCTTTCCATGGTGTCCTTATTTGGCTCTCTGCGCACCAGTATTGGCTCAGCACCTTCTTGCTTCAGTAGAAAATATCCTGGTGCATAGCTGTCACATTCAGTCTCTTTAGGCTGAAGACAAAGAACATAAAATCATAATGTATAAAAAGGGAGGGAATATGACCTCAGTCTCTGTGAACTTTATTTGATATGCAAAACAGAAAAGGGGGAGGAAGGAAGGAGGGAAATGATAACCAGAATGGGTAAACATTTACTCTTCTATCGTTTAACCTGTCATTTCTTACCTCTTGTTTGATGAGGAGCAATGCAAGCTGTCTGCTCCCATCCTCATTGGCACAAAGATCTGTGAGTTTATCACTCGTAATGTCTCCCACACTAAGACATTGTCCTATAAACGGAAGAGGGCTGCATTCCCGGTCAACCAAAATGGGCTTGTCTGACAAATGAAAGAAAAAAGACCATCAAAAAAGTAAACTTTTTGGAAACCGTAGCTAACCCTGTTAAAGAAAACCCTTACCAGTAGAAAAGTGATCAGACCCCATTCTAAAACCATCTTAGTCTAGTTTTTTTTTTTTTTTTTTTCTTTAGCAGGGCATACATTGCAAATGATTATGAAAATGATTATATAAGATAATTCCATATAGAGTTAAAAAGTAAGAAATTCTGGCTTTTATGTATTTACCATCTGACTTCGTCTAAGCCGTTAAAAGTCGTTATAATTTTCCAGGAAGTGTTTATTGAACGCCATAAGCCAGACAGACAAACTGTTAAAAGAAAAAAACCTACCACACTGCACGCCAATATCACGATGTATGGGGGCATTGGCAATCCTCTGACTCCCAGATTCAGGGAATCTCTTTGTGTCTTTACTGGATGAATCACCTGTCTTCGTGTTGACATTCTCTTGTCTCAGCTGCACCAATTCCGCTTTCAAGCGATGCAAAGTGCCCTCATAAAGTTTTGTCGCTTCCCTGACAGCGGTATGTAATATTGTTTCCATTATGTGTGTGAACTGGGTCTGAAACCCGTCATAGTCTTCAGGGCTCGCATCCGGCATGGCCCGACTCGGATTGTTTTAATTTTATGGAGCAGACGTTTCGGTCCCTTTGACAGAGTTAACGAGGATTACACGTCCAGGGGAGGGCGGTATACTTCCGCACTGAATGTTAAAAAGTTGTATTTATAGACTGCAGAAAAGGTTTGCGGTCTGCGTTTGAAATGACACTGTGACACATGCACTTAACGCTGTATGTAGACTTCTTCAAAAGAAAGAGAAACCAAACTTGTTATTAATTTTTTGTGATTTTATTCCAAAGTCCAGTATCATCTTAAGTGGTTAAGTCTATAAACCGATCAATAAAAAATGCATTATATATATATATATATATATATATATATATATATATATATATATATATATATATATATATGCAGTCAAACCAAAAAATATGCAGACATTCTTGATATTTTTGATATATGTTTACTAGTGGGTGCAGGACACTATAGTTCATTTATGTAAGTGAGGATAGCAAAATAAAGTAAACTGTGACATATTATACCCAAAAATTCTTCATACAGTGGACTACCAGTAAAATTGATCAAAATTTGGGACTAAACATTATTCAGACACTTTGACCTGACCATGTTTTCCTTAAGTGTTATCTGACATAATATAAGATTATTTTTTTTCTGACACAGTTTAACTCTGAGATCTTGTCATATTTTATTAGCATTTTTTTTAAACTATAGTAAATAAACTGTATTAATGAATGAAATGATCAAGGTGTCTGAATTTGTTTGACTGTATATATATAGAGTGAGAGAGACAGAGAGAGAGAGAGAGAGAGAGAGAGAGAGAGAGGCCTACTTGAAAGGTCATTCCTGTTAACCTATCAATAACTATGCAGTCAACTACTTGATTTTTTAAGTCAGCTACTTGATATGTGAAGTTTCATAAGTGAATTTTATTTTTAAATTGCATTTAAAAATGAGTTTTTTTTTTTTTAAAATCAGGGTTTGAGCTAAACTCTGCAGGACCGACATTTGCCCATCCATATGGCATTGCTGTGAAAACCCCCTTTTGGAAACTTTATTTACAAAAGGGGGTCTGTGCAAGGTGCGGTCACATTTATGGTTGTTTGGCAAATTTTCTCAAGCAAAATTCAGCTATTTCATTTGAGCATCAGGGCATTAGATTTCCCAATGCAGATTTCCCAATGCAAATTGCTGCGTTTACCAACAGAAGGATGCTTGGTTAAGTCTGTGATTCATATACCGCTACACTGTTAACCCTCCTACTGCATTTGGGTCCGTCTCAACCAGGAAGAGGTACGTAAAAATGATTTTTAGTATGAAGATGAAAATGATGTGTGTTAAGACTGTCAAAATACACATCATTTACTTTTTCAGATTTGTTTTACAAAAATGTAAGAGATATAACCATTTAAACTAAACTGTTACACTAAACGCGACCGTTGACACATCGCACCGCAACAGAAGCTGTCTACACTGGACGCGACAAAGCAACCGTTGCAAATCCATTTGTCCTTCCTATGAGAAGTATCACAAGTGCTTGGAGTACGTCATAAATAGAACGAGGCATCGGTTCAAGTACAGGTCTCTGCAGGACAGTAATAGGAGTTACCAGATCAGTGGGTGAGGCCATAAACAGAGGGGCATTTTTGAGAGCATTACCTGATTTGCCCGTCAGAGTATGGGCAGGGTTTAGGGGTAGGGTAGGGTGAAGGAGATAATTTTCATTGCATGATTTATAAACACCCACCAGTTTGAAAACATCCACAAATTCAGAAACGCCCACCTTTGTTCCCAGAGACCTCATACTCCGGTTTACTGTCCGGTTTATTGGGGATTTGGCGCGTCGTGTATAGACAACGTCACTGATTAATAATGGTGACAAAAACAAAATGACAAAAACAAATTAATCGCTTAATGTGTTTGTAGAGCACAAGTTCATAGAAATTGTCTAAATTTGTAAAAGGAAAGAAGGTTTGGAAAAGAAAAAGTCCACATTTCACTTTGCTGCCATCTATTGATAAACCACTGCATCATGAAAAGGATATTCAAGCCGTTCATCATCATCATCATCATTTTTTTCATATGAAAGTAAAAGTTTGTCCAAGTAAAATTAATATATTTTGTTTGAAAACATTTCAGAGTAATAATGATGTTGTTTTGGTGTTGTTTTGTTAGAAAAAGAATAATGTAGGTTTCATAAATTTAGATTTTTGAGCAGGCATCATGATTTAGAAGTTTCAAATTAATTTAACTAAATCCATTGAAGTTCATATTGGTAATTGTCATATTATATGTTCATATAAATTTCATCTAATGATATTCAAAAAATGTATCATGAATATTAATAAAAAATATTATTTTATTATTTTATATTAATTTTCTTGCACCCCGCTGGTTTTTGCTGTAGCCTATTCTTGAAAAAATTAAAATTTCAAAGAATTTCTCAATGTTTTCATTTTAAAAAATTGGGGTAAATAAAGTAGTAGCATGGTAAAAACATGGTAACATTTAAAACTTTAAAACTTTTGTGGATTCACTCATTAATGAAAAGTCACTGATTAGATATAGGCCTACAATATGGATTCATTTGAAAAATATTAAGTTATGACTGTTTTATAAGCTTATGTTCCACCAGATCCAAGCCAACCCGGAATACAGTTTTTTAACGCATTAGAAGGGTTGACAACAGACAACAGACTTTTTGCCCGGGAAATTTCGCTAATGTGGCCTCACGTTGTCAGTCACTATTCAATTTCATTGTATAGACAAAGGATGTAGTGAAAGTGAATGGTGACTTGGACTGTCATTCTGACAAACATCTACTTTTCCGTCGCACGGAAGAAATTAAAGCAGGTTTGCAACTACATGAATATGAGAAATTGATTTCGAGTAAAATTAAACAGTAAATGAGTTTTTCTTTTAATTTTCGGGTGTACTGTCCCTTTAAATTTGTCCCCTACTTCCTCCGTATGTTTGCTTCAGGAGGAAGTACTTCCAGTCAGTCCCACACTGTAGGACGAGAAAATGTTCCTAGCTGGATCAGCATTGATTTTCAGCGTATTGTTTATGATATAGTGTTTTAATGTGAGACGAATGAGAGTGCAATAAACGGTAGTTAGCGTAAACAGTAGCTAGCACAAGACCATTCATCGCTAGCCTTTGCTTGCAAGTGTATGGACTGCAAATTTGATTAAACTAAAAGAAGGTTCAATAAAAACAGTGAAACGGTTGCACACCAACGATATGATGTTACAATTTGGTTGAAACGTCTAATGAGGAGCTGGAGGATAAATTGTTGGCTTGTTTATAATCAACGGAAGTAGGTTTTTCCCATCCACATACTCGACATTATGTCCGAAGCCATACACTCGTTTCAATCACAGCTGTCCGGGGTCATGGAGACCGTTTTCAAAGCTGCCATGTTTGAGATCACCAGGCTCGTGGAGGACAGTTTTGTGAAGGAAGTGTCCCGCAGTCGAGAGCAGGTGGAGACTCTAAAGAAGAGGCTGCAGTGGAGCGAGTGCAGAAGGAAAAATCAAGAGATAAACGTGAGGAGACTGAGGTGTGCAGAGTGTGACAAAGCCCGTGTAGGTAACGATGAACGAGAAGAATTGTCACCACAATCAGGTTTGTTCACAATCACAATTCAACTCAATCTCAGTGCTGTTACTATTTGTAATGTTCAAAAAAAAGGACATTTAAATTTTATAATCTGTAGGAATATCATTAATAATAATAATCTGGTAAAAACAGCAAACCTTTAACATTAATACTTATCACACATAACAAAACAAATAATTTCTTGTAACCTTTATTGTCACACTAAAGCACAGAAGTGTAGTGATAGGTGAAAGTCTTTGGTACATGCTTTGAACAGTACAATTACATAAATAGACAAACATATACAACATACAAATAAATATACAGTACACAAAATAATATTCACAATATCAAATATACACATAATACAGAACTGACACAATACAAATATACACAGGATTTATGCAGTACAATATACACAATACATTTTGAAGTAGAGTATATAATAGCTGATGTGTGGTTTATTTATTTATTTTTTTTAAAAACATGACCTTAAATTTAAAGCTACTTAAAAAAATAAATAAAAAATCCACAAACTGAATATTATAAACAGTATTGTAACTATTTATTTAATCTTTTTTTTTTTTTTTTTTTTTTTACTTTAACGTTTTTAACAGAATAAGTAGAGTAGTAAAGCATGGTGCTAGCAATGCCAAGATCATGGGTTCGATTCCCATTGAACTGAACATGCATGAACTGATAAAAATGTACACCTTCATTTCAGAGTAATTTTCTTAAATATACATACATAAATGTAGATACCCTCAGAGGATAGTTGAGAAACTGACATATCAAAGTGCATAAAAAATGTTTTTATTTTGGGTCTGTGCAGCTGCCTTTAATTGACCCGCACACATCATAATCGTAATAGAAATTTTGTACATGCATTCCAAAACACATCGGTGCTGACACTTTGCAGGCATGTTCCTGAACCTAAATGAGGAAAAACTTCAAGAAAAATTGGTTAAGCATAGGTTTCCTCCAACTGAAAAATCTAGGTGGGTCAAATTGACCCCCAATATAATATAAAGTAATAGTTTAAAGATCTTCATGTCATTCCAGACCATATGACATTTTTCTTCCGTCCCTTTAAAGACCATTAAAGGACTGTGTAATCAATGCCCTCACAGTTGCATTCACCCTTGACCACATGTAGAAAATGAACGCAGCCTCAAGCAGGAGAGAGTTCCAGATGGGATCTGGGGAAGCTGTGAGTTGGAGACTGACACACTTATGGGAAAAGAGAGATTAGAAGATCAAACCAGCCCCAGTAACATAACAGAGGTGAGTAGCCTAGTGGATAAACCACTTTTCTGACCACCTCTAACCTTGATCAGTTGCTCATACAGCAGTGTTTCACAATGTCTGAAACCTGAAAAATACTGCTGTGAAGGTAAGAAGGCATTAATGTCATGATGAAATTTAAAATTTACTCTATTTTGTAAATGCATGTTATTGAATTTATCATGAACAGTTAATCTGTGCATGTTACATCTAAAAACAAATGACCTCATAATTCTTAAAGGGTTAGTTTACCCAAAAATGAAATTTCTGTCATTATTTACTCACCCTCATGTCGTTCCACACCCGTAAGACCTTCGTTCATCTTCGGAACACAAATTAAGATATTTTTGATGAAATCCGAGAGTTCTCTGATTCCTCCATAGACCGCAATTGAATTACCACTGTCAAGGCCAAAAACAAAAATAACAACTTTATTCAACAATTTATTCTCTTCCCTGTCAGTCTACTATGCTGTTCACATTGTAGACAGAGTGCAGCGCTTCCAGGTTCTATGCCCGAACGCAGACTCATTATTGGCAAGCTCCTGCGTCAGCATCACACACATGCGTCGTGCTGCTCACGTGTACAGCGTCAGCCAATACTGAGCTGCCGTTCTGACGTAGAACCTGGAAGCGCTGCACTGTGTTTACTATGTTAACTGCATAGGAGACTGGCATGGAAGAGAAGAAATTGTTGAATTAAGTCAATATTTTTGTTTGTTTTTGCACAAAAAGTATCGTTGCTTCATAACATTAAGTCAAGTGGACTATTTTAATGATGTCTTTACTACCTTTCTGGACCCTGAAAGTGGTAAATAATTTGCTGTCTATGGGGGATCAGAAACCTCTTGGATTTCATCAAAAATATCTTAATTTGTGTTCCAAAGAAGAACGAAGGTCCTACAGGTTTGGAATGACATAAGGGTGAGAATTTTCATTTTTGGGTAAACTAACCCTTTAAGTAAAATGTCATAACTTGTTCTTCTTGTGAGACGACAGACTTCTTTCTTGTGACGTATGCTGGACATCTCCTATAATTTAGTCTGCTTAAACCCTGCCACTTTCTTACAGTCGACTGCAAGCTTGCATTCAGATCTGCCCCATCCAATCATCAACTGATGATAGAATCCCCCAGTTTTTTTCTTTTTCGATAATGAATTTCACTACGATGTACATCACAACATGGAAGAAATGATTCGTCGCTACTTCTGTTTCATCACAACTTTAACATTCTGTGCACATTCTGTCTTTGTGCTCTCTGTAGTCTGCTGGTACAGAGAACAGGAAACTGGACTGCGTATTGAAACAGGAGGCCCTCTATGTCACTGCCGGTAATAAGGAGCTTCAGGATGGGTGGACACTGGACACTGAAGGTGTGATTTAAAGCAATAGTTCACCCAAAAATGAAAATTCTGTCATTTTTTCATGTCGTTCCAAACCCGTAAGACTTTTATTCATCTTCGGAATGCAAATAAAAATACTTTTAATTAAATCTGAGAGGTTCCTCCATTGAAAGTCTATTCACCCATGTTTACCATATTTGAGTGCTCTTGTTGACCAATGTTTCTATGCGATTAAAAGCTTAAATTAAATCTGTTCGTCATATAAAGTGATCATGGTCTCTTCAGAAGACTTGGATTAAACCACTCGATTCATTCAGATTTATTTTACAATCTCTTTATGAACTTTTTAAACTGGATAAAAAGACTTTAAATGGAGGGACAGAAATTTCTCAATTTCATTAAAAATATCTTTGTGTTTCGAAGATGATCAAAAGTCTTATGGGTTTGGAATGACATGAGAGTGAGTAATTGATGACAGAATTTCAATTTTTGGGATGTTAATCTCTTTTAACATATGATTACTGCTTTAACTCTCTGACATCAGACTGTGTTTGAAGATTAGAATGTTTTTTTTGTCCATGTTTGGTGTTCCAGGAGCTGAGACAACGGATTTCTCAGCTCACAGTTACAGTGAGCAAGAGCTGCAACAGATTCAGGAAGACTGGGGCTCTGGACTTGATCAGACTGCTGACAGTGAGACTTACGCAAATATCGTAGATGTTCAGGGCTTGCCATACCGAACACGTTACGATGCAGAAGAGCTCACGAGCTACAGTGTACATGAACTGGACATGGGAGACCTGGACGGTCTTGGAGAAAAAACTCAAGAAACTTTGAGTCATGCAGTATCGGTTGCAGTTGGAACTGATCAAAAGGACCTAGACGTAGTTGAGGAAGGTGGGAGACGTCACAGCTCTTCCATTAGGAGTAAGAGAGGAAACAGAGGATCTTTACCTGCACAAGTCAACCCTGAAACAGAAGATGTGGATAGAGACATGCACTGTTTACTTATTAATGCAGATGGCCACTTGCAAGACATGAGCGCCCTAACAGAAGTTCACAGTGGGATTGCAGAAGGTTCTGGACATAGAGGACACACACTTTACTCTGGGGACACAGCTAGTGGTGCACTTTATAAGGGACATGCATTGAATCACTCTCTGAAGTCTAATGTTGGACAAGCATTAGATGACAGCAGGGCTTCTGTGAAAGGCTACCCAGTCTCCCATCGAGTCAGTTCAAGTGCCGCATTCACTTGTAACCAGTGCGGTAAGAAGTTCACTCAGGCCTGCAACCTAAAAGTCCACCAGCGTGTCCACCAGCGGGAAGGTCTCCACTTGTGCAGCCATTGTGGGAAAGGTTACTCGTCCTTCAGTGACCTGCGTAGGCACCGATGCAGCCAGACTGGAGACAAACCCTACACCTGCACGCTTTGTGGGAACAAATTCAGCCGACTTTGGAATCTCAAGCTGCATCAACGCATTCACACGCAGGAGAAACCACACAAGTGCACTCTGTGCAGTAAGAGCTTTACCCGGGCCGACATCTTGAAAGTCCATCAACGTACCCATACAGGTGAAAGACCGTACTGCTGTGGTATCTGTGGACTGAGCTTCAAACGAATGGACCATCTCAGGTCACATCAGCGCAAACATAGTGCTGACCTGAATAATCAATGACAAAAAAATGGACCTTACAAGCTTATTTTGACTTTTAAATTGTTGGAAGGCCATAAATCCTGACTGGACTTGTGTCCCATAAAAAGTTACACTGTTACTGTAGAACCTTCCTTTGTAGTCAAGGTTTTCTGTAAAATTTGATTTTGTTTTTCTTAAAGGGATATTTTACCCAAAAATGAATATTCTGCCATCACTTACTTGTATCATCATTTAAACTTACCCTTATGTCATTTAAAACCTGTATGACTTTCTTCTGTGGAACATAAAAGAACATTTTTTGTTTTGTCTGTATAATCTGTTTGGTTTCCAACATTCTGCAAAATATCTTATTTTGTGTTTAGCAGAAGAAATTAAGAAATGCAGTTTTGAGGTTGAGTAAACAGCACTTTTGGGTAGATTATCTCTGCATGTGATGAAAATATTGTATTTCCGATGCAGAGTAGTAAGACATTGTCACTTTCATGCTCGTTGTAATCTTATTGTCTATAACACTAATTTTGAACATGAAGGTGGAGTGATTTCAGTTTATTAAAGCTTATTTTAATAAACTTACCTAATATAGTTCCAAATACGCAATGTATGTCACATGCAATATCAGTCCATTTTCAGCTTCAGCATTACACAGTCAAGTGTCATTTTAAACATTTATTTGATTGTCGCTGATTCAGCTGTTTATTCCAAACACTCTTTGATAATAATTATGAAAAAAAAGCTGGTTCTTCAGAACTCATGTGAGGAATAATTGACAACAGGCTATTGAATTATGGAAAAAATATAGAAAAGTTATGCACATGTGAGATGTTAATGTGGTCACAATGTGAAGAGGAACTGTAATGTGGTTAGCAGACTTGGAACTACTTCATAGCTGTGCATTTACTGAAAAATAGTTGCAGAATGTCTAGATAGAACGTATGTCAACAATTCAGAATCAACTATTGAACGGCTCCTGTGGTATAAAACATTAAAAGAGTTGAATAATTTTTCATATAATGTAATGTAACTTATGTTACTAGGGGTCTAACTAAAAAAAAAAAAAAAAAAAAAAAAAAAAGATGTTATAAGATTGTAATATTTATAATACTGTAAAAGTTAAAAACAGATATTTAGCTGTTAAATTTTACATAGTATATGTCCTAGGAAACTGCACAATTTTAGTTCATTTGTATTTCGTTAATACTTCGCCATTGTGACCGCAGCAGTGTTACTTTAGTATCATTGCGATCCTATTATAGTTTTTATTAAAATTTTGAATTCGTTTTTATATTTTACATGTTAATTTTAAAGTTTTAGTAATTAATAATTTAGTAAATTATGTTTTTAATATGCCTAGTTTTTTATTAATTTTTATTACACCAGAAATATGTACAATTTTAGTACAACAAGGCCACCGTACAACCCGTGACGTCACTAGCAACAACATTATTGTCCGTCTGCTCAGCTGCGCTTCCTCCTGACATGCTGAATGATGCATTAACCAAACTTGTAACGTTAGTTCATACATTAACAAAATAAAATAGCTGGAACGTACTACAGTCGGCTGGACATGATGCGACGAATTACGCGCGCCTAAAGGATATTTATTTCGGTTCGCGGTTCATAGTCTCAATCAGATGTAATGAGCTCGATGCTAACAGTGCGAGGATTTTATGATCGGGATCTTTATGATTTTATTATGAGTGACTAGCCGTGAAAGTGTGAAGTGCAACAATTACTGTGAATTTTTAAACTGAGTTCCCAGAATGCTCATGTGTGGACTTAGTAGTCAGTAAGAAATAAAATATTTGAGATAGAAATCAGTCATGATCACGGTTGTCTCTGTGCATTCAGCGATCATTTCATCTCTATAAGAACGAGCTCGAGTAGATCAGATACAGGATGACGGACACGCTGGTCCTCTCCTTCCAGACTCGGCTGTCTGGGGTCATGGAAAATATTCTCAAAACCACCATGTACGAGATCACCAGGTTAGTGGAAGAGAGCTTCTTGGAGCAGATGGATCGAGGCAAACGAGAGGCGGAGGTGTTAAAACGGAGGCTGATAGTGTCGGAAGCCAAACTGAGAGAACGGGAGAGATTTAAGAGAGTGAGGTGTGTGGACTGTGGGCGGACAGCAGTGTCCAGGAGGAGGGTACTACACAGAGGCCCCGAAACACAGAGCAGTGAGTAGAAACTTACGGCTTTCCAAAGGACTGTCACCAGTTAAGCAGTGCTTACATGACTCAGTGACACATAAGAACGGCCGGTATGTTGGCTGTTGTTGGTTTCATCCGTTTATACAAAATGTTTATGCCATTTTCAATAATAATTTAATAAACCTACAAATGTCAAGTGATTTTAAAAGTACAAAAGTAATTTCCTTGTCATTATTTTCCACAGAAGTTTCCAGACATATGTTCCCATGTATTATGTTTTATATATTTAAACACTTTTTAAGGCATGGTGTGCCAACCTTGGAAGTTTGCTGAGGCCCCCAGCGGGCCTGTCGCATGATTACAAAATAGTTTCATTGGTTTTCAAACCAAACAGTTTAAAAATTGCACAATTTCCGTGTCATAATTTCCCACAAAAGTTGACCATAAACTGTCACCATAAACATGACAGAGGAACTCTTTAGACTCTCTTTATGCTGTAAAGGTCTATATATACACACACACACACACACATACATACATACATATATATATATATATATATATATATATATATATATATATATATATGTATATGTATAGACCTTTACAGCATAAAGAGTCTAAAGAGGTCCTCTGTCATGTTTTTGGTTTTCTTGTCACATGACAACAAAGTGGTTTCCTGAGTGTTGGTTATGCTACACTGACTTTCATTTTAGTTTCAAAATGTTTTTCAAATATACAAAGAAACTGACAAAAAGATAAAAAAAGAGAAAGCCAGCATCTGTTTTTTTTTTTCCTCTTGAATTTCATCAGTTTTATGTGGAAGAAATATTGAAATTAAATCATAGTTGTATTTTAGTCATTTTATGTGAATTGTATTTTTAATATATTTTTGAATAAAGTCACCATGAAATCAAAATCGACAATTCTTTTTCTTATTTATTTATTTATTTATTTAAATTGCAGCATATCCGTGCAGTTTATCCGTGCACTAGTGTTGTCAAAAGTACCAAATTTTAAAATGTGACACTTTGAGCCGCCACTGATTCGTAAACACTCTGATTGGCCATTATGTTCACGCACTCATCAGATATGTCTGTGATTGGCTACAATGATCAACAGTTCAAAAACATGTTGTAAGTAGACATCAGTGATGCTCTTCACTGAGTGCTTACACAGATACTCACCGGAGCGTTTGAAAGCAGGCGTCTATCATCGGGCTGGTGTGTTCAGACGCTCTTGCTCCCGCTCCCGCTTTCAAAACGCTTTCAAATTCAAACACTTCTGTGTGCTTTCAAACGCTCCCGTGCGTTGATCATTGTAGCCTATCACAGACATGTTGATTAAAGCGAAACATTTCAGTACTGACTTGGTATCAAAGTCTGTACTTTTGACAACACTACTATACGCATAATTATTTTTTAAATTGAAGTGCCCTCTTAATATTTAATTAAAATAACTTCCCCTCCCTCTTGCAACAACATATTTTCTCTTCTCTGATCTTGTTCGAGAAGCCATTTCAAGAAAAGACTATTGCCGTTTCATGCTTACTTTGATAGATACGGATCAAAATATGAACGTCACGTCATTGACCCATGTACCACATTACATCAATATGACATTTTTATATTAAGTCAAATTAATAAACTTGGTTTAAGTTTCTGCTGACTGAATGCTCTTCTGTGTGTTTTTTAAGGTTTGGACCATCCACTTGTTGTAAAGCAGGAAAATGCTTCTGACAATAGCTGGAGGTGCAGTCCCAAGGGAAGCACAAATCAGGAGCCTTCAGCAACTCTGGAAACTAAACAAAATGTGTGTATGTAGTGACAGAGAAGACAAAAAGTATTTGGACAGTTTTTTTTTTTTTGTTGCCAAAGGGCATCCGAGTGAACTTGATATCTTAAACAAGTTTGGAATAATTATTATTTTGTAATGTTTTTGAAAGAAGTGTCTTCTGCTCACCAAGGCTGAATTTATTTAATCAAAAACACAGTAAAACAAATATTGTGGAATATTATTATTAAAATTTTTAATAACGGCTTTCTATTTTAATTTATTTGAAAATGTTATATATTTCTGTGATGGCAAAGCTGAATTTTCAGCATCATTACTCCAGTCTTCAGTGTCACATGATCCTTCAGAAATCAGTCTAATATGCTGATTTGGTACTCAAGAAACATTTCTTCTTCTTCTTCTTATTATTATTATGGTAACACTTTACAATAAGGTTCATTAGTTAAACATTAGTTAAGGTATTAACTAACATGAACTAACCCTGAGCAATACATTTGTACTGTATTACTAATCTTCGTTAAAGTTAATTAATGAAAATACAGTTGTTTATTGTTTGTTCATGTTAGTTCACAGTGCATTAACTAATGTTAAACAAGATTTTAATAATATATTAGTAAATGTTTAAATTAACATGAACAAAGATTAATAAATGCTGTAGAAATGCAGCTCATTATTAGTTCGTTAACTAATGTAGTTAATTAATGTTAACTAATAAACCTTATTGTAAAGTTTTACCATTATTATCAATGTTGAAAACTGTTTCTGCTGCTTAATATTTTTTTGGAAACTGATACCATTCAAACATTTGTGGTAAGATTAAAAAAGAGAAATTAATACTTGTATTCATCAAGGATGCATTAAATTGATCAAAAGTGACAGTGAAGACATTTGTAATATTACAGAAGTAATATTATAGAATATTCGTATTTGTAATATTACAGAATATTCTATTTAATAAATGCTTTAATAAATAAATGTAATAATGTTGTTCATTGAACTTTTTATTCATCAAAGAATCCTGAAAAGAGTGTCACCATTTTCATAAAAATGTTAAGCAGAAAAACTGTTTTCAATATTGATGATAATAATAGGAAATGTTCTATCATTAGAATGATTTCTCAAGTGAAAATTCAGCTTTTTCATCAAAGGATTAAATGACATTTGATTAAAATAGTAAAAAAAAAATCTATTTTAAATTATAATAATATTTCACATTATTACTGTTTTGACTGTAATTTTCATCATATAAATTCAAACTTACTGAGCCTAAGACTTATTTCAATAAAATCTTAATTATTCCAAACTTTTGACCACCAGTGTACATCCTCTAAAAATGTAATGAACTCTGAGAAAGGCATTTGTTTGCACATGCCATTTGCTAATGCAATAAAATTCATACATTTTAAGTGTCTAAATACTACAGTTTGCTAAGATAGTTACTATCGTTTTTTTGAGTATTTTCTAATTCATGCACATTTTGTCCATGACAGGCTATTCAAGTGGGTGAACTTAAACCTGGAGGAGAAGTGAAAGAGGAAGCAACAGAGGCTAGAGATGTGCAAGCTTGTCTAATAATACACTCTCAATTACACAAACAAAAAGATCCTCAAAGCAGTGTGGAAGAGACCAATGGACTCCGCAATACAGATTCGGACCACAAACCAGGTGGAACGTCCTGCACTGAAAGACCTGGGGATGAGGATGAGGTCAGACACAGAAACCCCCCAAAATGGTTTGACTCTAAAACAGACCCTTCAGCACGGTCATCTGTTTCACAGCCAGAACCGGTCAGGACCTCAGTATCTTCAGAGTCTCCGGGTTTGAGACCGCAGGTAAGCAGCATAGACTCAGGGCCCGTTAAACAGGAAGTTATAGTGATGCTTCCACCAGACTGGGAGGAAATGGAGAGAATCAGGCCTCAGATGGTTTCTGCTCACAACAGTGCTAAGAAGACACCGTTGGATCTTCAGCCTGGAGATCCTCTCACGGCTAGACCTCAAATACAGGAGCGAGTCTCCTATCCCGCGCCTCCCGTCAAGGTTCAGAGTCTTGCACCACAAGCCATGCAGCATCTCAGATCACCCGTTAGGAAGAACGCAAAAATTGTTTTACATCCCAATGCAGTTGTGACAGATCACAGCGCCAGTGACGTAAACAGAGCACAATCCATCTGCAAAGGCCTTCCTACTCCAAAACCCTCTCATGTTCGTCAGTACCCTGAAGGAGCGGCTACAGGTGAAAGAAATTTTAGTACCGTACATCCAGGAAGAAGCCTGCCGCAGATGGTCAGTATGAGGGTTCAAGGGGACACGCGTCACCATTCGGCGAGGACGACGCACAATTGCAACCAGTGTGGAAAAGGCTTCTCTCATCTGTGTCACCTCAGAGCTCACCAACAGATTCACACAGGTGAAAGGCAGTTCTGCTGTAACATCTGTGGACGGAGCTTCACCAAACTGAGTAACCTGAAAGCACACCGCAGGGTTCACACTGGCGAGAGACCATATATCTGCACAGACTGTGGTAAAAGGTTTACCCAGAAATGCAACTTGAAGAGACATCAGAGAATTCACTCTGAATTCACACACTCCAGTAGTATATGACAAGCCGTGGAGCTGTAATAGTGGTAGAATCTGTTACATTACACATGTTAGTTGATGTTGTTTCGCTGAATGGCTAAGTTATTTTTAATATCATGCATCATATTAAAAGCTACATTATGTTCTGAAAAATTTCTTTTGCAGTGACGTGACTGGATCACTCAGGGGAAAATGCAGATTGTATCGTATTATATTAAAGCACAGGACTTATCCGCTCACTTTGGATGTTACAGGCTATTAATGTAGGTGAGTTGGTCTCACAAATTAATGTCCAAATAAATAAATGCTTTGTTTCACCCTAAAATCAAAATAAATGCAATTATATTTACAATAAAGACCTAAAAAAAAGCTTGTTTTAGGACCTTAAAGATTGTTATTCATTATTTGTATGTCAGATTTAAGCAAATTTGCATACATTTTTAAAGTGTTTTTATTTAAATCAGTATAAATTAAACAAAAAAAATGCAACCATGGTGTATACTTGTAATCGTACACATGTACATTACAATTTAAAGTATGTATATACAGTATCTCACAGAAGTGATTACACCCCTCACATTTTTGTAAATATTTTATTATATCTTTTCATGTGACAACACTGAAGAAATGACACTTTGCTACAATGTAAAGTAGTGAGTGTACAGCCTGTATAACAGTGTAAATTTGCTGTCCCCTCAAAATAACTCAACACACAGCCAATAATGTCTAAACCGCTGGCCACAAAAGTGAGTACAACCCTAAGTGAAAATGTCCAAATTGGGCCCAAAGTGTCAATATTTTGTGTGGCCACCATTATTTTCCAGCACTGCCTTAACCCTCTTGGGCATGGAGTTCGGAGCTGCTGGATGTTAGAGACCTTGTGCTCCTCCACCTTCCATTTGAGGATGCCCCACAGATGCTCAATAGGGTTTAGGTACCCTCAGCTTCTTTAGCAAGGCAGTGGTCATCTTGGAGGTGTGTTTGGGGTCGTTATCATGTTGGAATACTGCCCTGCGGCCCAGTCTCTGAAGGAAGGGGATCATGCTCTGCTTCAGTATGTCACAGTACATGTTGGCATTCATGGTTCCCTCAATGAATTGTAGCTCCTCAGTGATGGCAGCACTCATGCAGCCCAGACCATGACACTCCCACCACCATGCTTGACTGTAGGCAAGGCACACATGTCTTTGTACTCCTCACCTGATTGCCGCCACACACGCTTGACACCATCCAAACCAAATAAGTTTATCTTGGTCTCATCAGACCACAGGACATGGTTCCAGTAATCCATGTCCTTAGTCTGCTTGTCTTCAGCAAACTGTTTGCAGGCTTTCTTGTGCATCATCTTTAGAAAAGGCTTCCTTCTGGGACGACAGCCATGCAGACCAATTTGATGCAGTGTGCGGCGTATGGTCTGAGCACTGACAGGCTGACCCCCCCACCCCTTCAACCTCTACAGCAATGCTGGCAGCACTCATACGTCTATTTCCCAAACACAACCTCTGGATATGACACTGAGCATGTGCACTCAACTTCTTTGGTCGACCACAGCGAGGCCTGTTCTGAGTGGAACCTGTCCTGTTAAACCGCTGTATGGTCTTGGCCACCATGCTGCAGCTCAGTTTCAGGGTCTTGGCAATCTTCTTATAGCCTACGCCATCTTTATGTAGAGCAACAATTCTTTTTTTCAGATCCTCAGAGAGTTCTTTGCCATGAGGTGCCATGTTGAACTTCCAGTGACCAGTATGAGAGAGTGAGAGTGATAACACCAAATTTAACACACCTGCTCCCCATTCACACCTGAAACCTTGTAACACTAACGAGTCACATGACACCGGGGAGAGAAATTGGCTAATTGGGCCCAATTTGGACATTTTCACTTAAGGGTGTACTCACTTCTGTGGCCAGCGGTTTAGACATTAATGGCTGTGTGTTGAGTTATTTTGAGGGGCCAGCAAATTTACACTGTTATACAAGCTGTACACTCACTACTTTACATTGTAGCAAAGTGTCATTTCTTCAGTGTAGTCACATGAAAAGATATAATAAAATATTTACAAAAATGTGAGGGGTGAACTTACTTCTGTGAGTTTTATATATATATATATATATATATATATATATACACACACACACACACACACACACACACACACAACCATTCAGAAGAATGGGGTCAGTAAGATTTATTTAGTTATTTATTTTTTTAAGAAATTAATACTTTTTTTTCTAGCATGGACTCTTTATATATATATATATATTTTAATTATGGTTTCCACAAAAATATTAAGCAGCATAATTGTATTCAGCATTGATAATAAGAAATGTTTCTTGAGCACCAAATCATCATATTAGAATGATTTCTGTAGGATCATGTGACACTGAAGACTGGAGTAATGATGCTGAAAAATTTAGCTTTACCATCACAGGAATAAATTACATTTAAACATATTAATATAGAGCATAAGAGACTTTTTTCAAAAAAAAAAAAAAAAAAAAAATCTTGCAGACCCAAACTTTTGAATGGTGGTGTATTAACAGTATTTTATTATTATTATTATTAATTTTATCACAGTAGGCTCAGGAGGGATGTACTTAATTGTATTGTAATTGTAATGGTCTTTAAAATAGGCTTCAGTTTCTATATGCAAAAAATTTGATTTTTATTCATCTTTTTCTTTTGATTTTGGGGTGAAATATGACCCGGACAGTTTCACCCATGCTTTGGAAATTTTCTCTGTTTGTTTAAAGTATTTAATTTACTTCCAAAAATTCACTTCTTTAATTCACTTTTTAAAAGCCTTGATGAATAAAACACATCTACTCAATATTATACTGTTAAATCAGATCCCTTTGATTTGTTAGTATATTCAGATGTGTAGCATTAGCTCTTTCAAATGGTGCATATACTCACTATTGCAACAGCATTACTGTTTTTTTTTGTTTTGTTTTGTTTTTTTTATATAAGATAGCCAGTAAACTTTGCAGAACAAATTGATGTGCATTTGCTGCTGTGGGCTGAAATGGTTACATGTTCACATTTAGATTTAGATGTCAGTGCCGATGTTGTAGGTTCAGACATATGCAGGAGTTTTCAGATGACTAGGCCTATTTTAAAATGTAGCGACATGTTGCATGGCTCCAGTATTCTTTAGAGTGTAAACAAAGAGTGACAGTGTAGCTGGTACATTCATGCCACCATCCCATCTGTTTAGTAGTTTTATATCTTTTGCTGATTAAATGCCACACACTGTGTTAAATTACACGCTGATTAAACTCTTCCAGTAATGCATGCAAACAGATTATTGGTGATTCAGGTACACAGTAAGCCATGTACATTACAGGCTCTATGACTGTAATTAAAATTACTTTCTTCTTTTTTCTGTGAAAATTACAAATCTGAATAATGATGTTACATTTGCAATGGACCAAATGGCTAAAGTGCAGGAAGTTCATGTCTCTATTTCTGTCATATGTTGTTTTTGTAATGTTCATTTCAACAAAATTAAATAGTTCTCCAGCTCTTTGGTAGAGTACTAACATATACAGTATGTGCATGTGTATTGTGTTGTTCTCATTTAGTCTTTTTTGATAACCGACACATTTTGCTTTCCTATTGCACTTTAAAGCAATACTCCACAATTACAGCAGATGATACAAAACTTTAGGCCTGTGTAGGGCAAGATGTGGCACTTAAGATGTGTCCATAAAATTTTTTTAACAGAAGTAAAACTGATACACTACATTATATTTTAGAAAACCTTCTAGCAACTGTATTTCTATCAACGATATAAATATGACTCAAACTGTTTTTCTGAAAAAACATTGGTCCAGTGAAACAACTTGTCCTATGCCACCCTCTGGTGGTCTTCAGTCATTTTTGACTGAATTTTTATTTATTTATTTATTTTTACCTCATCTGAATGGCACAAAACTTGGTGACTTTTGGTGGCACTTGCTATATGAACACCAAAAAGAAAGAAAAAATCATGGAGATGATTAGAAAAGTCTAAACCGTCTTTACAAAAATAGTGATAAAAAAAAAAGGCCACCGGAAATGAATGCGAAATACAAAAACAAACAAAAGTACAAAGCATTTTTTTTGTGGTATACACTCTACAAATCATCCATCCGTGACGAAGTAGTCTTTTAGCCTAATAAAATTGCGTAATAATGTCTGAAAATACTTTATATTTATATTTATATAAGGCCACACGGGCGTATAGTGATTGGCATATATGATTTTCTTTATTTTTTCCACCAGGTGGCACCAATTTGCCTTCCATGCTTTGGATTTTAAATATCTTTGCTTTATTTTCAACTTAAACACTGTATTAATTGAAAATAATATGAAATATTTTTTTCTGATATTTCTATTATTTTATATGGAAATAAATGGTGCAAATATTGAATATTGTCTATTACCATGATACACACACAAAACACTAAAGAATAAGTATTATTAAAACAAAATATAGTACATTAATTTCATTTTGAAACAAATGTTACACTTATTGTTTTGGTCAGTTTATAATTTGTAATAAATACTGCAATATTCCATTAAAAATAAGATTTTTTATTTCATGGTGACTTTAATTACAGTAGACTAAAGTAAAATAATGGCTCTTCATTGATTAATAATTGATAAATTCCCTACAGGCAGGTTATTGTCATTTTTATACACTTTTTAATTTTTTTTTTTTTTTTTTTACACAAATATACAATTTTATACACGAATACATGTGGTTCCCTCAGTACACATGTAGAGTAGGATGTGTGGCATCTTCCAGTCCACTGGAGGGCAGTAACAGGAAACAACCAACATTTTCTGCATCCGCTTAGGACGACACTGTCATCTAACGATCATATTACTGCAGTAATAACGTCTCTATTCATATTATTTTGCGGGTTTCCTCTGAGAAATCCGCTGCGCGAGGATCGTTTTCAAAAGGTATTTAACCCCTGAATAATGTGACTGTTGTTATTTGCCATTTTACAGTTAATTTCTTTTACTTTTTACCAAAAAGGCCGAATGAGAGGGTGACTAGCGAGCTTATTTTCTGTAGAAAACCATGTGAAGAATAATTCTATACATACATGCACGCATTTCTAATAACATAGTGTTGGTAGTGTTGCCGTAATAATCCGATTGTATGTTGTATCATGCACGTGGCTGCACAAACAACAATAACAAATCGCCCACCTGGTGACAGAAACGGGGGAGTCTTGTTGAAAATATCAGTTTATGTTTTGGTACATTCTAACATGGTTTTTAGCTGGTCATAATAGATGGCAGTTGTAACACCGTTTTCTTTCTTTATGCCTTTTCAGGGTGGTTATTTTAATCAGAGTCGTACAGTGCATCAGGGTGTCCTCAAGGCGACAGGACGATGTCTGAAGCCCTTTTCCTCACATTCCAGTCTCAGCTCTCTGTTGTCATGGAGACCGTCCTCAAATCAGCCATGTTTGAAATAACCAGGCTGGTGGAAGACAGCTTCCTCGAGGAAGTGGGTCATCGTAAACAGGAGGTGGAAGTCTTGAAACGAAGGCTGCAGCTGTCTGAAAGTAAACTGAGGGAGAAGGAGAGGGAATGGGAACGGGGGAGGAAGACTCGGTGCTCAGACTGTGGCCGAAAGGGAGATTCCAGCAGCAGAGATGAGAGCCAACATGTAGAGACAGTCCGGGGTGAGTTACAACCAGTGTTGTTATTGTTAACTGAAACCTTTATTATAGAAGTCCATCTATTTGCCATACTGCTCATCAGCTGTAGGGTCACGGGAGGGCTGGAGCCTAATTGAAATAAGATAAGTTTTATATAAAATAAAATTACAAAAACACACACTAAATTAAAAATAGATTAAAGTAAAATAGAAATATTAAAAAAAAAACAAAAAAAAAAAACAATGAAAAATGACAAAAGCACATAACGAAATTACTATAACTTTGAAAACGGAAAATATAAAAATAAAAGTTAATTAAAATATATTAATAAATACTATAATAGTTTATAAGTGATATTGAAATAACACTGGTTACAACACATCTAAAACTTGAATATATGGCACTGTAAAAATGATTTTTCAAAGTTCGTTGGAGTATGTTTTACAAGAAAATACTATTTCAGTTTTTCTACTTCAAATTTCACGTTTAATTCAATGTTACTTGCCGTTTCTTTGTAATAGTTTATGAATATATATATATATATAATATATGTGTGGGTGTAAAATTTTAAGGTTTTAATTTATATATAGAATAACAATTTTTATAGTTTATATATACCATTATTAACATGCATATGTGTACATTAGGGGTGTAGCGGTACACAATCATGACGGTTCGGTACGTAGCTACCTCGGTATTGAAGTCACAGTTCGGTATGGGTTCAGTACAGCAGGGGGAGAAAACTAAACAAAAAACTGCTTCTTTCTTCTTCTTTTCATTAAACAGTGGTTTATTGAACAAATTGTGTTTCTCTCTTTAAATATATTCAATCATAATTTAATTAACATTTTCTTAAGGATAAAAAAATCTATCTCAGCTAATGCTGTAAACCATATACAGGGAGCCCTTTCTTGCACATTACTGTAATATTATAGGTTACAATTAACAAGAGAGCCCAAACCAATAAATTTAATTGCCATTTATTCTTAGATATAATAATCAACACTCAAAAAACAAACAACAACAAAAAAAAAACCATGTAAATTGCACATAAGGCAGGTTTTGCATTAACTTCTAAATCTAATTATACAATTATTTTTCTACTCCACTTCATTTTTGAAATATTATCATGTTATAGATTATGTATTTGCCTGAGTCTTTCCGCGGTTGAAACACCGGTTGAGTAAACAAATCACGTAAACATATCTAAAGTATGCACCGAACCATGTGACATCCGTACCATGACGGTTCGGGATGAATACATGTACCGTTACACCCCTAGTGTACATATAAATATTTAATAAATAGTGAGTATTTGCAAGCTACAACATTGTGCAGTGCTTTTTCCATTTTCACCAGTATGAGATGATTTTTAACACTTTTAGCACTATATTTAACATGATCACAGGCTGTTTTAAGAGAGGGTTTTAGTTTCGAGTTACAAAATACTTTCTTTTACTGCAGAATGACAGTTTTGTCTTGCAAATCAATACAGTATTCTTTAAATGATTGTTGTCCTCCATTAATGGATTTCAGTGTATGGATTGCAGTAATCTTACCATCAGACATCATATGTTCTTCATATCTTGAAATACATTTTTTTGTGCTGTTCCTTAATTTTGTATCCATTCTTCTGGTGCAGGAGCAAACACCCTTTGTTTAGGCCTAAGCCTGAAAGATCAATCTACCAATCAGCCTAAACTGACTGAAGAAATGTGGAGTACAAGACAACGCCTGGAGTCTAACAAACAAACAACAACAACCTCACACTCTAAAGAGAAGAACGATGTACACAGGCATAGTGCAAAAGAGATCATCACACCTAACTCCAATGCACCAATTCCTCAGGATTTTCTGCAGAGGCTTCTGGGAAATTCAGCAGTCCAGAGCGAGTCCACTAGTGACTTCAAACCCAAAGTGAATGATTTAGACCAATCCGAAAAGGACTTTACTCTTGATAAGGAAATGGACTCAACCCACTCAAGACTGATACAAAGTCCTTCGGCTCAGGATGTACACGAGATTTTGCCATCATCTTCACCAAACGAAAGAGTAAAATCAGAGACAGAGCTGGATCTTCTACCTGTCAAGGAAGAGGAAGAGATGGTTCCAGTGTGGGATAGCGTCAACAGAGATGACGGTTGCCATGCAGAAATGGCTGATCCGAGTCAGGGAGAGCTCAGAGGATCTTGTGATCAGGAGGAGATACAGGTAGAAAGCTTTCCAGGTCTAAACTCTCTCGACATGCCAGACGCCACCTCATATTTCACACCTTATTCAGTGAACACATTGGCACATCAAGGTATTAGGGCACAATATAGTCATTTATGCACAACAGAGCTGATGCTATCTAGCGTACCAGAGAGGTCACATTCATTTGTCAAACCAGAAAACGAACAAAGTTATCCTGGTTCAGAAAATGCTGTCCGCTATTCTCACAATGATGTTTGTCCAGGCGAGAAAACAGTCAGCCATGAGCAATACCCAAAGCGTTTCTCTCAGGACAAACATGGGACGCCGGAACAAATCCAAGCGGGAAGGTCCCACCAGTGCACGCAATGTGGGAAAACGTTTGCGAGAGCATGTGACCTCAAGGCTCATTCGCAGATCCACAAGGGCAAGAAACCTCTGAGCTGTTCGCAGTGTGATCAGACGTTTGCGTACAACTTTGAGCTCAAGGTTCACCAGCGAAACCACTCAGGAGAGCGACCTCACGTCTGTCCGCACTGTGGCAAGGCCTTCGCTCGGATGAGCAACTTCAGGCAGCATCAGAACATCCACACGCGGGAGAAACTCTTCAGCTGCACTCAATGCGGGATGCGATTCAATCGAGCCACCAACCTGCGAGTTCATATCAGACGACACAGCCACGCGGGGAAGTCTTGCAATTGCCCTTATTGTGGAAAGTGCTATCTGAATCCCAGGCAAATGAAGACTCATTTATTGAAAGCCCATGGAAGAGGAGGGAAATAAATGTATCCAATTTTCACTCCTTTTTTGATCAATTCATGTTTACATATTATAAATGGTCTGCACTGTTAGAACTCAAGAAGACACCAAAGGACCCGCTGTCCCGTTTTTGCCACCTTAAAGACAACTAAACAACTGAACAGGACCTGGACAAATTATGCATGAAATCATTTTAAACAGTACCTTTGCATTACAGAAAGACAAGGAAACTTAGGTTTCCTTATAGTCCTAATACATGCATATAGAAATTGAAATTACAGATTTACTCCTAAAGGAATTTTGCTGTTGTGCGATTAATGTGTAATAGCTGGTATAGATTATGTATTTGATGTTTTTATGTATTCCCTCCGACAATGGTAAAGATGCAATATACAGCATATACTCTTTCCTGAGAATGTTTGTGGATGTTTTTAACTTTAGAATTTATAATTTCACTAAAAAGATACCCTGGCCTTTACTTAAATTGTGATATGTCCCTGTTCTTTGAAATTTCATGGCATTTTGTTGGAAAAAATAAATGAACCATCAGATGTAGCGACTGGTAGCACCTCTATCCCACCTCAGTCCCACCTCAGCAAGTCAGTTAGTCCAAACATGCTCCATTTCCTCTACTTCAGTCTTCCATTCAGACTTCAAGTCTTCTTTTCAGTGTGTTTTATTTTTTATTTATTTATTTGCTGTGGATTGATGAACACTGATGTTGGACAATGCAAGACCTCCATTTCCACAAGAGTTCTGTGATCTCCTGCAGCATTGTGTCTTGATGCCTGCCTCTCCTGGAGTGATTGTAATCGGACAACCATTAACCCCTACATACAGGTCATTATCTGATGGATTTGTGTACTTTTTTCCAACAAAAGCAGTAAATTATTCTAGTAAGACTTTAAAATTAATCAGAATATTTGACATTTGTTATTTGATTGATTCTTTTTATTGTTCCTTGGACTGTGTAAACTAATGCAAGACAGCACTCTATATGAAATATAATTTCAAATGAACATTGTGTTGCAGACTTCACTTCATGTCTATTATGATAATAAACATGCACACTACAATAGTATACATAAACTGAGAATTAACTATGTATTGATACAAAGCAGTCTCAACCACAAAAACATGGTTTTTGATCTTTTATTTATGAGCAGAGTACTATAGACAGAAATGCTTGTAAATGCATTCAAACTGATGTGAAATTAACAACGCAAAACTTTGGTTTACTAATCATTTGTTGTGTATGTTTTAGATTGGCCGAAGTTTTGCAGATCACTCTTCCACGGAACAAGGAAATTCACACCCCATAAACAAGCAGAGAACTTTCAGTGTAAGAAAATATACAGAATGAATTTGAATTCATTTTTAGGCTTTTAGATGATCATGAATTGACCAGTTTTATTTGTTTCTTGTGTCTTCAACAGGTTGTGGCCAGGGAGATCCTGACTCAGTTTCAGGTGTGGCAGAGGGCTTGCTATAGCAGGAACATTGAGTGGGGCCCGATTACAGCAAAGGTTCAGTTCCTCTTCATTTGTTCAATTTCGATTCACGAAATGTATGCAGAAAAGGGCATGTTTTCAGAGAGGGATTTTACATGGATTTGTTCTTCACACTTGAACAGATCATATCTGCACTGCCGCAGTTGTATGGACGGGAGGCAGAGGTGATTGTAAGATGTACTAAGATGCTACACAACCGCAGAGATTACCTTCGAAGGAGAGCAAAGGTTAGACAGAGTTCATAGGCTCAAATTTAATCTTCATAAGCTTATTGCTTGTATAATGGTGAATATATATATATATACACACACACAAAGGCAATTTTCCATAGGGCTACATGATTTGAACTGCTATTATATTGCTTATATTGCTTATCATGGATAAAAGCAATTATTTAACATTTGTCAACTCAAAAAAACAAGACCAATCAATCCTACAAATTTTTGTAAAACAAATTGACATTATACATTTAACACATTTAGATTAGTAAAAGAATAATTATTTAAAACAAATATGTTTGCATACAATATTTTAAGCTGTTTGTTTATGCTTGTTTGCGTTGACAGTGCAAAATATATTTGAATTGACTGAACAGATAAATATATATATATATATATATATAAAAATGTTGCCACATCTTGCACAATGTTAAAAATGAAGGCTTTAAAAACACTATGGATTTATATTGAATTGATTAAATATATTATGTCCACAAAACATTTTTATAATATAAACTTTCCACAGAAACAAGCACATTCACTCCTTTGATCTTAGTAACTGAATAACTGTCACAAATATTTCTTTTAAATCTAAGAGGGTTTTAGTTTATAAACCATCACAGTTTCAGTTAAATATGCTGAATGTATTTATTTATTTATTTTTTACTGAAGCATAAAAACACCCTTATGTTTGCAGATATTTAGGAAACATGCTGAGTTCACATACTTGTTTCTCAGAAAAACATTGCTACAGCCAATTATTCTACTTTGAAATGTGCGTTCCGTGCCGGAATGTCTGTTTTTGTTTTGGTCTGTGTGATCCCGCCCACTGCCAATTTACCCAACAGTGTTTTGACACCACCGGTTGCCAGTTGACAGAAAACACAGCGTATTGCAGCCATGGAAGCCAGCAAATAAACTGGGTCAGAGATCACAGATTCTACCCTAACTAAAAAGTCTTGCCATCCATCTAAAAAGCTCAATAAGGCATATATAGAGCCTTATTGTCAGTTGCCTTCCATTGTCGGTTTCTCGTTCCTGTTGCGTGTCCTCAATCTGGCAACCTGTGTGAGCGTCTAGTCTGAGGAGGAAGGGACGGGCGAACTGCAGTACCCATTTCAAACACTAGCTGTCAATGTCACATACTGCACCTTTTAATATTATCAATATTATTATCACTGCCTGACTGTTAGAGAGGGTTTTCGCTGCAGACTGTAGCACAATGATGTAGCTCATCTAGTGAATTTGGTTGACATAGTGAATGCAAATGCGCCATAGAGGATTTCAATGATGCACTGGATGTCTTTAATGCACATTATTTGTCACTATACTCCATGACAAGGATGGACTCAACACCAAGAAGTGAGACAGTAAGTGAATGAGCATAATTTATGTTGTCATTATATTATCAGTATATTTTGATGACACTTGCATTTACATTAGCCCTTTTGAAACAGACTCATTATTAACATCACACTGGGTCCTTGTGACCACTACACTGTGTGTGTAATAATAATGTCAAGACCAACTTCATACTGACAAAGTTAAGTGTCAAACTCAAGCTGTAATTGTGATTGTAACTAATTGTTAGCAAATTAAAACAAATGTTAATATTCAAAATGTTTTGTTGAATGAAGTTAACCATTATTTAATTGTAATTATCCATTTCTAGATGCATATTACTGTCCTTAAAAAAGGAGAAGGTCCCTGCATCTCTAAGTGCACTCAGTGTTGTGACAAGTATCACTGCCCATTTTGTGAGACCTGGGTCTACAAGCCAAGAGAGTTAGGGAGCGTTGTTAACCACGTCAAGAATCATCTGAAGTTGGCCGTCCAGCTTCATGGTGTGTATAGTGCTTCCACATCCATTAAAATGATTTTGTCAAGGCAAATTAATTCACACTTGTTTTACTTTTTTCAGATTTCAGTATTGTCAAGTGTAACTTAAAATGCAGGCAAAATGCACATTTTCATTGCTGCTACTGCTCTGCCACCGTTGTGCGGAAAGTACAATTACATATTCATCTCTCAAAATGCATCCAGAAGTTAACTGCTGAGCAGGAATTTGAAGAAGATTACTCACTTGATGGAAGTCCTAAACATGAGTAGTTTTTTTTTTTTCTTGTAATATCTTTCATTTCAGCTATTTTTTCCCTAGTTCTTAGATTGTTTCACAAGTTCTTGGTTCCCTGTTAGTTAGAAGTTATTCAGAATTGTAGTATTTGATGGATGAAGCTTTATGGAAATAAATTAAATTTTTCAGTTCAATTCACATTTATTTGTATAGCGCTTTTCACAATACATATCGTGTCAAAGCAGCTTTACAGAAAATGCATGTGTCTACATTACAATTTATAGTGATTTGTTTTCAGAGGTGACTATGTACAAGTTATGTATTTCAGAATTGTACATTTACAAATCATGCAGTTAGCTGACAATGTATTAGTTTAAACAATGTATTAATTCAAAGCAGAAACAATGAGCTCAATGAAGTAAAGAATACATGAAATAAACATTTATTAAAAATGTGTCTGCTTGTTCTTTCAGAACTGTGCAGTGCTTTGTAAGGTCTGAAATATCTGTATTTACAAAATTCATTTTTGAAATAGTTCAATAACCTGACCCACAATTTTTCCTGTCCATGTAAATAATACAAGTAAAACACGACATGTCTTGAAGAGCACAGTCTGTGGAGATAAAATATTAAACATTACATATTAAACATTTTAAATAAACACCAAAAACATCTGGTTGAATTTAAAATAGCTTGACTTATAACTTATGTAACAGCTTTATAAACTGTTAAAATACAAAATATTTAAATGTGTTTGTGCATGTATATTAAAAGCGTTGCCAAAATCCTTGACGTAGTGGATTATATCCATTAATAACTACATCATCATGCTACAGTCTGCAGCAAGAAGAGTTGAGCTTGGGTTTGGAAAGACGGAAACAGTTTCCACAAAAAATATTAAGCAGCAAAATGTTTTCAACATTGATAACAAGAACAAATGTTTCTTGAACACCAAATCAGCAAAATAGAATGATTTCTGAAGGATCATGTGACACTGAAGACTGGAGTAATGATGCTGAAAATTCAGCTTTGTCATCAAAGGAATACATGACATTTTATTAAAATAGAAAAAAGTTCTTTTAAATTGTAATAATATTTCACAGTATTACTGTTTTTCCTGAAAAATGCAGCCTTTGTCAGCATAAGAGGCTTTCAATAAAAAAAATCTTAGCACCCCAAACTTTTGAACATTAGTCTACATTCAATAAAGATATTTGTTCTCCCTCAGCTCTTTTATTTCATTTGTCATTTAAACACTCAAATGGTGCTTCTTTACACTATCACCTTGCCAAACATTAATGGAAAGTCAGCAGGGCCTGATTAAGTCATTGGGTCTTTTAACACCCACCCACTGTGAAATGCGGCCTGACTTGCTCTTATTCTTGCATATGTAAATGAAGTATACGACAGAAAATCTGCTAAAGTGAAACTAGTTTTGCCTGTTTACCAAACAGACTTCACACATTACTGTGAAGTCTATAGACTGCAGAGAGTATATTTTCTGTTTTATAATCACAGCTGTTTGTGGTGTAGTACAAAGCCATATCTCAATTTATTATGAAGCTTCACAATTTCCATTTGCAAATGTTAAATTTGAGAATAAAATGATGTGAAACAGTATAATAAGATGCTCTTTTTTTCTTGTTCTTTTACTGCAGGAAACTGCTGTGGAGAGAAATCTTTTACCTATGGGTCAGAGATATCTTGTACAACTTCAAAGAGGTGATGTTCAAAATGTAAAATTTTGAATAAAATATAGTTATGTGTGACTGTGCTCTGTTGTTTTTGTGTGCAGTTCAATGTGTTTTCTTTAAAAAAGGATACAGTCAGATTTTGTAACATTCATGGAAACTCTTGTGTGGGACGGGACATGAGACAGGATTGAAGAACAATGATTGAGGAGAATGGTTAAAAAAGTTAAAGTAGGTGTGATGCATTAAAATTGTATTTGTCCTAAATTTAAGTTTAATATTTGATGTATGGTTTAAAGATGATTCCATTCACTGATAAGTATGCAGAGCCTGAAACTCGACTAGGCTATATAAATGCACAGAAATTCATTGCTTTTCCCATGTTCCTACGTACACAAATTGGTTGGTTTATTGTTTCTATTTTTGTCTACATTAACGACAAAAAACAAAACAAAAAAACGTTCGTTTCGACCCAGGCCAACAACACTAAATCTAAAAGTGGATAGTTTGTCTGGAATTTTATGGGATTGGGTCCCATCGATGTTTGTTTCCCGTCGGCCCGTTATGTGGTTACGCTTCACATTCCACACAGCGACTGTGGGGGTCATCGTCTGCCTCGAAGGGGCAATTTTTTGATTTTTATCGAAGGTAAGTTGCTCTCATATGAAGCGTTTCTTTACCCTTGAGTATATACATGTTTTACTTGTGGTTTTCGTTTCCAGAATTTGCACAGACGCCATTATTATATGATTCCCGCTTCAGACTATTGATGAGGTGAGGAGAACTTGCAGCTTTTCTTGTAACGGGGAAAGTTATTAATGAAAAAATGTCACTACTCTTTCTTTGTTAGCTTAGAGAAAGCGTGAAATATTAGACCAGAACAAATCTTTTTCTATGGAATCTTTTTGGGGAGAAATCAGTTCTCGTCATTAGCTTGTTTGCTTTAGCAGACATGTCCCTTTAAACGCGAGGAATGCCTCCGTCCACGTTTTTTTCCACACAGGCATTACAGTCATATCCAGTTGAAACCCTCATGTCCATACAAAGGCAGTTTGCATAAAAAAGAAGAAAAAAAATACATTACTGAGATATGTCACAAAACGTGCAACCTTATCTGCCATTATTTATTTATTTATTTTTTAGATTTTTCTTGTAGGTATTTTTCACTTAAAGGGATAGTATACCCAAAAATGAAAATTATATCATCATTTACATGTCATTCCAAACCTGTAGGGCTTGCTTTCTTCTGCATAACACAAAAGATGATATAACCAAATATATTAGTTATAACCAATATTTAGTTTACCTAAAAACACTACTAATAATGGAATATTTTGAATAATAGCTGGTATTTATAATGGTACGTTATGAAAGCTGTGAATTCATACACACTTTGAAATGTTCAAAGTGGCATATTGTGCAAAACATTAATGGTTTGTTTGATGCTTCCAAGATTGTCACAGTGTAGCCAGCAAGATTATATTAAATAACACTAAAATCAGCAGAGGTCACAGGAACATTTAGTATCTCAAAAAAAGTTGCTGGCATAAACTTCTACATCTTAAGATATCTCATCTGTTGAAAGGTAACCTGAACCTGGACGGCTGTTTATCAACTTTACTCTGAATAGTTGCACAACAGAACGGGGTTGTGGGACACTGGCAGTAAGTCTGCCCTTTCTGTGTAAGAAATTCACCACCAGCCACACACAATGGAAGTGGAAGATCCCCTATCGGCTAAGTTCAGGGCCCTGATTGAAGGTCTCATGGTGTCGACAACCTCAGAGATAGTCAAAATATTTAGCAAAGTGCTGCTGGAGACCAGAGTGGAGATCACCCGGAGCTGGAGGGAGATCGACTTGTTGAAGAAGCATTTGGAGGAATGTGAGCAGCAAAAAACAGAGGCCATCTTCAGGGCTCAGCGAAGTGACTTCAAAAGAGAAGATGACGAGATGGAAGTGTCATGTGGGAATTCTCAGCTTGGCGTACAGAGCGCAAACACTGTCAGGCCAGGGGATGTGGTAAGTGGCCATGTGTTGTGCTGTCATTGTTTCCACTTGCTTCTAGTGCAGTACAGTCTATATTTATTCAAGCAGTGGCTACCAAAAAGAAACAGAAGGATTTTATTTCTTTGCCTAAAATCTGTCCAGTTTTGGTTAAATCAGTGTTTCCAGTTTGTCTTTATGGCCTATTTGTCATTTTTCTGACAACCCACTGATACTGTATTTATTTGTTTGTTTGTGTGTAAATTATTCTGTACAATCATTTATGCGCTTTTGATAATGAAAATCTCCATCTTTTTTCTGTCACAGGGTCCTGAAGGAAGAGCAGAGAATGTCTCTGTTGGGAACAGAGGTGTCAGTCTGGGCAATGCTAAAGCCAGTGGACCAGAGACTGCACGGTCAAGCAAACCAGGTACTAATTTTTAAGATAATGAACTTGAACTTGTTGCAGCAATAAACAAATCACAGGAATGTTTTCATAAGTTCCACTACAAAATACAAATGAATACTATATAAAGAGTGGAAATACAGTATTAAAAATAAAGGTTCCAAAAGGGGGAAATGCCATAAAAGAACTATTTTAGGTCCCCTAAAGAACCTTTTATTGAACAGTTCTTAAAATAACCATTTTTCTTAGTGTGAAGAATAATCTAAAGAAACTTTTTCCACTGTAAAGAACCTTTTATGGAATGGAAAGGTTCCATGGATTTTAAAGGTTCTTCATCGAAGATTTCACCTTTATTTTTAGGAGTAATCTTTAATAGTATTTTAAATGGGGCTGGGTAAAAATGTTGATTTCTTGTTTTTATGAACCAATATCAATTCTTAAATTCCAAAAATGCTGTTTTCAGTTAAGCTTTGTTACTTTTGATATGAAACAACATCTCAGATTTCAAATTCTAATGAAATTCAAACAATAACGTTTTGGCAATCTCAACAGATCGCTGTAGTGCCTCAGTTCAAGCGGCCTGTGAACTGATCATCTCTTCTGCTTTACTACTAGTTAAAGAAAGATAGTGAAAGATGCAGTACAACTTACCGAAATCCGAATATCATGTCTCGTGTAATTACTCAATCAGTGTTTTAACCGCAGAAAGATGTCAATAAAACAGCTTGTTAACAATGTCACATAATGCAGACATCCCACCTCTCCCGGAAGTTTGGGGCTCCAGCATATTGATAGTGGCTCCCTGATGCCCACAAATTATTCACAATATCCCAGAAATTGAGCCAGTGTGAGAAAAAGCCCTGTTTCCACCTGGTATTAAAGGGTTAGTTCACCCAAAAATGAAATTTCTGTCATTAATTACTCACCTTCATGTCGTTCCACATCCGTAAGACCTTCGTTCAACTTCAGAACACAAATTAAGATACTGTTGATGAAATCCAAGAGGTTTTTTATCTCCCATAGAAAGCTATGAAATGACCACATTCAAGGTCCAGAAAAGTAATAAAGAAACATTGTTAAAATAGTCACTGTGACTACAGTGGTTCAACATTAATGTTATGAAGCGACGAGAATACTTTTGTGCTCAAAAACAAAAATAACAACTTTATTCAGCAGTTTTTCTGTTACACAGCTGGCGCTGTGCTGCGTTTCCGTGTTTGCGTCCGAATGCCGGCTCATTATTGGCCGGCTCCTGCGTCAGCCTCACACGCATGCGTCACGCTGCTCACATGTACAACATCGGCCAATACTGAGCCGCCGTTCGGACATAGAACCTGGAAGCGCTGCAACAAAAATAGCGTAGCAGAATGACACGGAAGAGATGAATTTGTTGAATAAAGTTCAATGTTTTTGCACACAAAAATTATTCTCATGATATTAAGGTTGAACTACTGTAGTGGTTCTCATTGAATTTTAGCAGTTCTAATTTGTGCTTTTTTGTTGTTGTTGTTGTTGTTGTTGTAGCTTCATCGGGCCATAATGTTCAGAAAAGCTGCACACAGGTTGTGGTAAAACCAAAAATAGTTTGTCCCACCAAGCTGTCACAAGGGAAAGGGCAGAAAGCATCATCAAGCAAGACCACATCACAGCCCATGTCTGAAAAAATGAAAAAAAGAAAATTAATCAAAAAGCAGAATCACACAAATGATATTAGTGTTGCTCGTGGTCTTCGAGACCGACAGCACCTCAGCATGCAGAGACAATGTCTGTGTTGTTCATCGGATGAGTGCGATAACCCCTCCAGAGCCCAGCAGCAGGTCCCTAGTGTGTATATCTGTCGTAAATGTGAGAGAAGATTTAAAACGGACCTCCTGTTCAAGAGTCACAAGTGCTCAATGCCTCAGAATTGCAACAGGTGTGGGCAGATGTTCACTACTCTTCAGGGGCTGACCGCACACAGTCAGGAAGTTCAGCCTCAGTTCAGCTGCAGTCAGTGTGAGCAAATGTTTGCCACTCAATGTGCTTGGACCGTGCACAAGAGGATCCACACCAACCTTATTGTTCCCAATGAAATTAAGGCTAAGAGGTTCGAGGTTCGTCTCGAAAGAATCTCAGACTCCCAGCTGGAGGCCGCTTTGTCCTCAAATAGCTTTCCCTTGCGAAATAACTCTTCAAAACAGAATCCTTTGAGTGAACCGAATCTGGCTTCAGCAGACACGACACCTGGATCTGCATGCAAACGCAGTGCCGAATCCACAATGGTGAACGTACCCGAGACCAGCAAGGCACAACTATCACCCCAAAGTGTAGCAGAAAGCCCAGACTCAAGACCCGGAACCATGTCGGATTCCAGTGTTGGACAGTCAAGTGTCAGGAAAGTTTATGCTGTCATGTCAGCTGCCTCTTGCCAAATTCAGATTAGTGAAGATGCAAATAAAACAACTGCACATGAAACTGAACAAGTAACAGATGATGGAAAGCATCCCAGTGGAAGTGATGAGTCCGGACTCTGTACTCCTCCAAGAAAGCGGAAAATGGCAGGTAATATTACAAAAATAGAAAATGTTGATTGAACGACATGCAAAACCTGGATTCAATATTGTATTAGTATTCTTGTGAAGATTTATTTGTTTTCATTGTAAGTGTCGATGTTTTTTTTTTTTTTTTCCTGTAGATTGTTCTCATGACGCATACAATGGCGTGTTTCCTGTTGAAAATATACTAAGATGGAGAAACAATAAGGTAGGAATATGTTGTTTTCATGCATCATTCCATGAGCCCTTAAATCGTTTTGAAAATAAAAATGTCATGCTTTACTCTGACATCCAATTTTTAAAGGGAAGAAATGAAGTTCGGGTCAAGTGGATGCCTTGCACATTATGGTAAGTCTTCCTCACCTGATGTCACACCTCCAAAAAGAACCACCAGTACCATTCAGCTTAACCTAATTCTGTTCATAAATGTGTGTGTATATATAATTTAAATTTAGATGCTTTGTGATGGTGGCAGCTCCCAAAGCTAAACTAATTATTTTAAAATACATTTGGACGGCAGACAAGTTTAAACCTTTCCCTAAAATTTAATTTCCTATTTACATTTTATTTGCTTTTCTCAGTGGGGCAAAGTTTCAGAACACGTGGGAACCAGCAGAAAGCTTTCCAGGCTATTTGGATGACAAGAATGAAGAACCGAAGAAAAACTAAAGGGATCAGAAATGATATTATAATGTTCAGTATGCTTTTATGAAGTTCTCTGTTTACACTATAAGAATGTATGCTTTACAATGCAGTTAATTTAATGAGTGTTTTCTCACCATGCCATTTTTTTTCCAGTAATATACTGTGGTTGTAACCGGTTCCATATAGTTAGCCTAGATACACAGATGAGTAGTGAAGTTAAATAGGTAACATTACATTTAATACATGGTCTTAAGTGCCTGAGATCAAAAGCTTTGTTTTATAACTTGTCATATTGTGTAATAGTTTAGTTATGTCTTTAGATTGTTGAATGTTACCTGTCTGCAATCCTTGGTTAAGATTGGTTGCTTTTGTTAGGTGTTGCACAGTGTTTTAGATGTTTGTGGTGGGTCTTGTATTGATGGATTCTTTTTATACTCAGAGGTCTGATTTTATAATGCTATTAATTGGCTAAAATAGTTGTGATGGATGTCCTAAACACTACATATCAGCTTATTAGTCCTATCCAGTTCATGAGGATTGCCTCTGCTTGCTTTGGACTTATATTATAATGTGGCCGTTCATTCGGTTGTTGCGGGCTGTTAAAATAATAAAGTGGTAGATGTATTGAAACACTCACTAAATTGAATAAACCATTTTTAAACCTGCAAGCCTCTGAAACTTCAACCCCATCCATGACATGCCACTGTTTTATGTCAGATTTTTCTGTCTGTATGTTTCTGTGCTCTGGAAAAAAAAAAATCACATCATAGAAAACAAGATATGTTTACAGTAACAGTAGTAAAAACAGTTAAAAACTAAGATGCATAAACAGGAAAGGCTGCAAAACAAAATCAGCATTGTGATGAGCTGTCCTGTTAACCACAATTAAATGCTACTTCTGAGTCTTCAAAAAGCAATGCTAAAATAGGGTGTCAAAACAATTCTCAATCTTTTGATCAATGTGAAGGGGGAAATGTTGATCAATAATGTTTACAATTTTTTTTTTTTTCCTGTGTTTGTCCCTTACCGTGTTTCAGAACAAATATGTAGGTAGGTTGTGGCTTTCATACCTATGAAACTCTGTGTGAGTAAACCTATTTCCTTTGGCCAAACAACTTCCTGCTGCAAAGAGAAAGCCTCAAAATCTTAGAACAGACTTTGATGTCTCAATTATCTGAAATAACCTTCAGTAAAAACAAAACGGATACCAGGACTTACTGTGAATTACCGAAAGCAGGAAGGAAAACAGAAACGTCTCATTTCATCTGAATTGTAAGTAAAAGAAAATCGTAACACTGACGAATGAAATAAATGACTGCTTTCTGCTTAATTTTTTCCAAGCTTTAGCTTTACAAGATGAATATGTTTTAATGGGAAATGACCAAGTATTTTGCTTTAACTGTATTTCAGGGACTATACCAATAACAACAGTGATGGAAACATAAAAAACCCACGTACACTGGGAGTGGGCAGAGAACGGTTTTACTTCCTTTGACTGGAAATCTTGCAGTCTCTCAGAAATCAAGCAAACACTGGACTGACTACACATCCACAATGGTGTTATCACTCTTAATAACAGGTAATATTTAAAATTAAATATATATTTTTAAAAAATATATATAAAATAAACTTCAAAGGCTAAAATAAGTACAATCATGCCACTTAATTTCAATGTATCTGTTAGAGTGAAAAAGGCTTTTTGATTTATGCTTTTTTTTTTTTTAAAAAGGCAAGTGGTTACACAAAATTGATTTATCTTCATTTTAAGCATATATTTTTAGTTGAACTAAAGTCATTTTTTTATTTACATCAGCTCAGTTATATTAAGTAGACTCCGATATAATGTATTTAAGTATGTGATTTTGAGTAAATGGAAAAGTCCTGTTAGTGTTTGACATTCATGTTTAACATCAAAAAGTCTTTCTGCAGTTAACACAGTGCAAGTAGGGAATAACTTGTTTCTACACTGGCAGTAGCACATATATTGCTGAAGTTAAGCGAAGCAATGTATATTTTTTCGGTCTTTATAACATGCAGCCATCCACAACCAGAGCTGGTGTTCTGACAATTTGTGCTACCCTGTCAGATTTTGCTACCTTCCATTGAAACAGTGGGTAGCAAAATCTGACAGCAAAAAATGCTACCTATCAGATTGTGCTTCCAGCGTGATATTAACGTGGTTTATGGCTTTATTAACATCTACACCTACACCTACCCCAACCCTAAACCTACCCTTATAATAATGCAAGTACAGTAGTGGTAGCACAATATGATATAGCATTAATCGTTAGAACAAGTATAAATCGATAGTGAAAATGCTACTTATCAGATTGTGCTTTATTAATGTCTACACCTACCCCAACACTAAACCTACCCTTACAATAATGCAAATACAGTAAATTTGTGTTATTTATCATGACAAAAAGGATGTAATATTGATGTGCGCACGTGCAGTAAACCGGGTAGGACAATCTGACGGTTAGGATGAAATGTCAGGACACCGGCCCAAGGCATAAGCGAACTAAGCGGCTGCTTAGGGCCCCCGTGGCCACCAGGGGTCCCCCAAGAGCATATGAAATGACAATCAGTTGCAGTTCTCGTGCTTTTGTCCCAATAATACTGTACAGCTCGACGTACATTCGCATCACATTAGGGCCCTAAGATAATTTTATTTGGGGGCCCCTCGGTTAAAGGTGCAATATGTAAAAATTTTGTCCGCTAGAGGCCTATTCGAAACAAAGGCGTAGCTTGATGACACCAAGTTTGAGCGCGGAATCTTGGGACATGTGGTCGTCACCTCAACGGACGGTGCAAAAGAATAGGGATAGGACTCGGGAAGAAATCATGTTCATGGATGCGATTATTAACGTTGTTGTAGTATGAAGCAGAGCAGGACCGAGTGTTGTGGGAGCTGAATGAGGCCGCTGGAGCGATTGCGCAACACGCCTCACAAGCAGCAGAACTTTTATTATGCCGCAGTCGCCGGCGCCGCTTCCGCTTTTCCGGTCATGAGTATGAGGTAACGCAGCTCTGTTTATTATATTAGATACATTTGAGTGTGTTGAAAATTATGTTATTACGTTACTCTGTGCGTTCGCTCGGCGGCTGCTGTGAGACGCTTGTTTGAGACACACTGCAGTAAGCTAGATCGATTTTGATCATATTAAATGCTGGATGGCTTGTGTTGATAAATGGCATGCAATTCATTTTAAAACGTATTGTATGATGGAGAAAATTCTGTATTACTGTTACTAAAAATAAAGCTGCATCTGATTATGCTATGTTAGTTATTTGACAAAATAGTGTTTTTCTCTGAGGTATGGTAAAGCATGGTACTCGCAAAAAATCAAGAAAATTAGATTTAAACAATAAGACTAAACGTGTTGCTATATAACAACAATTAGTTTTCTGTCTATAAATATATCAAAACAGTTGTTGCCTTGTCTATTAAAAAGTGTAATATATTAAAGCGTCTTTGGTGTTTCCATGGTTTCTACAAAATTAAACCGGAAACTGAGGCAGACCGAGGGTTAACGCGGGTATGACGCAATTGACAGGCGACTCCTCACACGTCCCGGAGCCTTGGTTAAAATTGCAATTTTCTCACGATTTACAAATAGTTGGAAACATTTGGGATATTGTAAGTACTCAAGTGAACAAAATATATAACACTGGCCTAGTGGTTTTTGGATATTTTACTGCAAAAATATTACATATTGCACCTTTAAAATAACTTAAGATAAACAGTATCTTCTTATATAAAAAAATAAATGTACGAAACGCACAATATTAAGTTAAATACTTAAATAATGACATAAAATGAACAGATCAGATGGACCTGTAACAAGATAACAATAATAAATGTATTAACATTGAAGGAATAGTTCACCCAAAAATCTTTCTTTCTTCTGTTGAACATAAGCTATTTTGAAGAATGTGGGTAACTAAACAGTTGCTGGTCCCCAGTGACTTACATAGTATATATTTTTTGTTAAGTCAGTGGGGACCAGCAACTGTTTAGTTACCAACATTCTTCAAAATGTTCAGCAGAAGAAATAAATTAATACAGGTTTGGAACAACATGAGAAAGAGTGAATAATGACAACATTTTTCATTTTTGGGTGAACTATCCCTTTAAGGACAAGCGCCAGCATGTTTACTATTAGGCTGCTGTCACTTTAAGACCTGCACGTATCTAACAAAAAGACAAGCATACGATTTTCTCTCAAATGATTACTTTCACTTTAGACATAACCAACTGTGTTTGTGTAAACTTTGTGTGTATTTGACAGTATTAGCGCAATCAGACGTAATCGGGCGCTGTATTACAGGCTTTTAGTGTGAGCGCGCTTCGGGTGAATGTGCTCAGAAAAAGCACGTCAGAACAGCACGCAAATGAAATGTTTAACCATCAAGGCTTTAAAGCGCATGCAAATAATGAACATTTGCGATTGTGAATAAGTGCAGTGTCCCGTGAGTGTAACTCTACTGATGCGTAACAGATTACTTGAATAGCTCTATTTGGAAAGAATAATTCTAGAAAGATTGGGGTGATTTAAATGAAATAAATGGGTGTTTTAGTATTCAGGTCCAGAATATGAATAATCAAATGTAAAATAACACTGCATAGTCTGCACTGTATAAATTGAATATAATTATTCTTTGGTAAAGCTGTAAAAGTGATTTATATATAAAGTGGATTGAACACAATGAAATGAAGTTAGGGTAAAATGTATAGCAATTGTGTTGCTTTATGATCTTTTTTTTTTTTTCTGTCAGTTCTCATAATTTTGCCCCTGAACCATTTGGAGGCAGTACAATTGAAAGAAGTTAACCTTGGAGACACGGTGGTATTAAAGTGTAACATCTCTTTCTACAATGACATTCACTGGCTGAAGATGAGTGAGGGGCGGCCAATGGCTCTGATGGTCACAAGTCTAAAACACAATGGAGAACTCTCTGTTGTCTGGAACTATAATGAAAGTCGTTTTGAGGGTTTTATGGAGAAGCAGATGACTGGACTAAGAATTTCCAATGTCTCCACTAGTGATCTTGCCACATACTACTGTGCAACATTATATCAAAAACACTTGGATTTTGACAAAGGAGTGCAATTATACAGTAAGTGAGGACATTGAATTTCTTGAGAAATATGAGCATTATAATTATTAGTGTGAATTTTTTTTTTTTTTTTTTTTAGCAAACCAGCAAAGTAAAGAAAAACCCTTTGATCATGTAAAAGGTAAGAGTAAAAATGCTGTTTATCTATAGATTTAGAAATACTCATTTGTAGTCCTTTTTCTGCTGTTATATCTGTTTTTTGTATGAAATACAGCACAAAATTCTTTCCTGACCCTCAATATAAACTTTTTTTATTATTTCCTCACTTTATTTCCTAAAAACAGATTTGTCAGGAGGTCTTAATGGACTGTCTCTGTATTACCAAGTATTTGCAGCAGTGTTGTGTTTTGGCCTACTTGGAATGCTACTGGCTGTTTCTGTGGTGCATATGAAGACCAGAAAAAAGGAAACTGAAAAATAGCCATTTTACCAGCCATCATACAGCTTTTATGTTATTATTGTTTATTGTCATAAAATTAGCATTGCCCTGTCATATTATTGTGGTAGGGGGTCACTTGAGATTGAGAACAACTGTTTTTTTTTTTGTTTTTTTTTCTTAATTTGTTTACTTGCAGGCTTTACCACAGGCTTTTACATGTTTTAATTGATTTAGCATTTTAATTGTTGAATTAATAAAATATAATGGATTTTATTAATATAATAATTTCTTTGACAATTTTTAGCAGTCTGCTTGGAAGTTTGTTGAGGCCCCCTACTGGAGCTCGGGTCTCGGCCACAGTGATTCAGATATGGGGTTATTTTTGTTCCTTTATTTCAAATAAATAGATTATGTAAATAAATGTAAAGATATTCACAAAAATGAAACTTTCACAAATAAGTAGAATGAGATCCACAAATACATGTTAGGAGTTTTACAAAAATGAATTAAAAATAAATAAAATAAGATTTGCCAGTAACAAAATGTTTTTTTGTCACAAACACAACTCTGCCTGCATTCATTTCATGTTGCTTCATGTACATTTGTGGATAGCTGCACGCATTTGTGGATTCCGAAACGTTTATATCATCAAGACATGCACTCCACCCACCGTCTAGTCAAGCCAATCAGCCATTTGCAGATCATAATCTATTTATTTGGAATAAAGGATTTGGTAAACATGGGCAAGATGGCATGGGAATTTATGATTGTACAAACAAAACAGGGAAAAATGGAGTTCAGGAATTAAGTATTAGGCTTTAAGAAATTGGTCAAGTGAGATGAACAGCAGAGCTTTTTTTTTTATTTTATTTGGTAGACAGGACTGATGGATAGAATTTAAACTTGGTTCCCACACTCCGGAGCAGACGGTGGTGGTAATCCACATGTTATGATGGCTGCCAGCCACTGTTAAAACCATGAAGAAGAGGAAAAAAGAGAAGTTAAGGGCTGCATTTAAGTCAAATTTTTTTATGTCCTTCCCTCGCTAACTTCCCTCCATCTTGTTCACTCAGATGTACATCATTGCTTTGCAGAGTACCAACTACTGGCGGAACCCTTGCAATGTGTTTAAATGTAATGCCCTAAGCCCTTGATCACTTGAAATCTGCAATTTAGCTGATTTATTATTTATTTTTTTCCCCCTATGAATTTGTTTTACACACCATTTTATAGGCCTGTATATGCTTGGGCTGTTGGAGAAAATATTAAAACTTTACATAAATAAAAATAATATAATAAACTTTAACAGTCAAAATAACTCCAATATCATACACTAAAGTTGTGTGGGGTGGGGGTAAATTAAGTGCGATCTGCTGTGACGTCACAGTCATGTTGCATTGCAGTCTATGGATCTGCCTGAAGTGTACATATTGAGTAGACTTGGTCAAAATTGAGGGGTTGAGGGTCTGAAGAAGAAGAATTGTTACATTTATGTAGAGCTTTTCTGGGTACTCAAAGCGTTTTACATATGTAAGGGAGGAATCTCCTCAACCACCACCAATGTGCAGCATCCACCTGGATGATGCAACGGCAGCTATATTGCGCCAGAACGCCCACCACACAGCTTATTAGTGCAGAGGAGACAGAGTGATTAAGCCAGTCGGTATATGGGGATGATTAGGAGGCCATCATGATGGACAGAGGCAAATTTGGTCAGGATGCTGGGGTTACACCCTTACTCTTTTTCAAAGGACATTATAGGATTTTTTTTTTTTATGACCACCGAGAGTCAGGACCTAGGTTTAACGTTGTTCGAAGGAAGGTGCTTTTTGAGTATATTGTCCCCATCACTATACTGGGACATTAGGACCCACACAGACCACAGGGTGAGCACCCCCTGCTGGCCTCAGTAACACCTCTTCCAGCAGCAACCTAGTTTTCCCATGAGGTCTCCCATCCAGGTAGTGACCAGGCTCAACCCTCCTTAGCTTCAGTGGGCTACAGGGTGGTAGCTACCAGCTAAATGTCAAATAAACTATCCAAATAAACGTCCCTCGCCCACTTGATGAAGTTGAACGGACTTCAGAATGGTGGCGGGGATTCCCCCGAGGGGAAGTGCTTAGGGAAGTTTGCGAGTGTATGTCTAAAAGTGGATTTAAACACAGACCAGAGATGATCTTATTATTGGAAATTTGAGGGTCTGTGTGGCTCTACCATTGGAGAAAGCATAAGGGCCAATTTGGGTCACGTGTGCCTTGATAACCAATCATTACAGCCTTGACATCATTGAATTTCCATCAGAGTTGTGCGACAGTCAATCACTGTTTGTGGATAGCAGAAATGAATGAGAAGTGCCTTAAACTGAATCATACCTCTCGAGCAAATGTTTGTGACTTCTCTTATAAAACAGCATTTTTATGGTGTAAACTCTAAAAACAGATGAATCCAAGACAAATGTTTAAGAGTAAACATGTTGAAGATTAGCTGATAGGTTGTCGATTCATTAAATAAGCGAAATTGGACAAGCTCAGTGCTGATTCACTTTCTGATATTTCTTTTTTGTTAATTGGAAAGTGTGCAAAGGATTGTGGGTGATTGGAGGCAGCCGAGATATTCAAGCATACCAGGGCTGCGTTCTACTCCAAATTTTTATGCCCTTCACTCACTAACTTCCCTCCTTTTCGTGGACTCGGATGTACATCATTGCTTACTTATATGCATATAGAATGGTGTATAAAGCAAATTCATAAGTAAAAGGGGGTTTAAATAATACATCAGCTCCATAGTGAATTCCAAGTGATCAAGGGCTTAGTGCGTTTCATTTAAAAGTTACGCACAAGTTCTGTCAGTAGTGGGCCACTAGTGCAATGTAAGCAATGACGTACATCCAAGTCCACTAACTAGTGAGTGAAGGGCATAAAAATTTAGAGTGGAACGCAGCCCTGGTATGGCTGCATATCTCGGCTGCCTTCATGTATAATCATAATGTATACCACTGAGAGGTCACAGATCATTACCTGTACTGCATTAATAGAAAGGCAGTTAACATAAAGATTTTTAATATAAAGTATTTTTCAAATTATAATTTTAATAGTATTTTCACATCGTAACATCTAATGGTGAGAATTAACGCAAGACTAGCTTCAGTGTGCAGAGTTTTTTTTTATTGCAGAAAAACACATTTACAATAAAGCAGTACAAAATCACATAAAATCACTGAAGAACAAAGCACAACTCTATAAAATGAAACAGAAATAGGAAGAAAAAATAATACATACGGGTCTTCTTTAATAAACCAAGCAGTCTTCTTCCACTTTTTAATTTTACCATTCTTAAAGATTTGCAGAAAATCCAAAATTCTTTCTGAAAAACAGAAAACAAAGGCTTTGATTTAAGGCACTTACATTTATGAATATAAAATTTCCCCAAAATGAAAATATTGTTCAGTAGAAATTGAATGTATATGTCTTCCATTATTATACCAAAATTTATATCCTTTTCAGACAAAAAGGCTCTACTACTGTAATTATACAGTCAAAAAACAAATGTACTGTTGTTTCTATATCAAAATCACAGAAAGTACAATTATTGTGATCAATATTAAATCTATGCCTAAGAAGTTAGGATGGGTAAATATCATTAAAAATTGTTCTTTCTTTGACTTAGAAGGTATAGGAAAGGAACAATACATTTAATGCATACAATATGCATTGAATTGGACAAATAACCTATGTTAGCGAATAATTTGTAGTAGAACTATTTTCCTGCTCGCCAGAACACATGCAAATGCTGCAAGTCACAACCAATCAATCACAGAGAGCGTTCGCTCACTGCCGAAACTTCCAGTGGCTTTGGTATTGCCCTCTGGTATCGTTCATCACTCAGCGGAAATCCTGCCCTGGAGCTGATTCTAAAGATTTCATTGGCCATGTCAGTCACAGTGACGATTGCCTACACCAAACACTGATCCCTAAACCTACGCGTCACTGTAACCTCAGCCAATGAAATTGGTTGCAGGGAAGGATTTACGCTGCACTGGTTTGCCCAATTCTGATCGATTGATAGGCCTGTTAGTGACTTAAACTACAATTCATCGATTGGCCGCTAGGGACAGGCTCCAAAAGAGAGCAGAATCTCATTGACCCCCATGTTAAAACAGCCAACTTTACAGCAGAAAAAAACATGTTTACAGTTGGTACAAATTGTGGTTTTGGTCTGTACTGCTAATTTAGCCCTTCATGACAACTCTTGAGTTTTTTTTTATTTATTTTTTTTAATAACTCATCCGTTTAAATTATATTAAGACTTAAAGTTTTGCATAATTAAGGGCGTGGTCACTTGAGTGACAGGTGGATTGCCGCTGCTGTCTGTGACAGCAGGGGCTGGCGCAAAATGCGGCATCGGCATCTCGCAGCGGCACTTCCGGCGACATCTCCAGCAGCCAGGGACTTCTTCGAAATAACATTAGGCCTATATACCAGAGAACTATCATTTGTAAGCATTTATCACAAATTTTGTTAATAACGTTATGATGCTCCACTACATAAGAGAAAGCTGAAATTGTTGCGTGTGTTTATTTATACTACATATACAGTTAATACAGAAATTAATATCTGATAGGTTATGCTGCACAAAGCTAAAATTGCGGCATCTCGTAGCGGCACTTCAGGTGGCATCTCCAGCGGCCACGGATATTCTCCGGCAGCTCTCGCTACAGAGGCATCTCGGAGAGGCATCTCCTGCAGCCATGGACTTTCTTCTTATTTTAAAAAGCTACATTGCAACAAAATAGCATTATATATCACAGGACTGTCATTTGTAAGCATTTATTAATTTTGTTAATACGTTTCTAACGCTGCAGTAGCCTAAGTCAGAGAACGCTGAAATTACTGCGTGTGTATGGCAGTCTTGTGGTAGGCTATATAATGTAATGACAGTCCTGTGTATATAGTCTAATGTTATTTTGCTCAAATGCAGTTTTTAAAGTGAAAATATGACATCGAATTAATGTAATTGGCCAGCGGCAGGTGCTACAAACAGCGACAGCTGCCGGAGAAAGTCCGTGGCTGCAGGAGATGCCGCAATTTCAGCTTTGTATACCTAATTCTTATTTTCTGATAGGAATACAAAATCAATCGGTAGTTTATTTATGATCACATTTATTTTTGATCACAGTGCTTCTGCACACAACAGTCCAACATTTAGTCCAAATTACGCATATTTTGAGAAATGTGTAGGCTATGTTTACCTCACATTTCTTTAGATAGAACATTATTAATGACTCGCAGAAAGATTATCTGTCAATCCATCGGTCAATATTGCGTCATAATAATTCCCACCTTACGGTGATGGTAAACTTCTTCGTTCAGTCTCATAATATACATTTATGCGTCAGTTTATTTTAATATCTGCATTAGGTCACAACAGAATGTGTTTTGAGCAGAAATATTGTATTAATATCATACTGTCACTCTGAAATAATGGCCTATGCGGCGCGCTGACTTTAATAGGCTAGTTGAAATAGCGCGATCACGAATCCCAGACCGTCTCTAAGCGAAGCGCTAACAATTAAAATCCATTTCTGATGTTATTGTTGTTTGTATTGTCACGTTGAGCATTTTACTCGGCTATGTTTTATAAAATATTTTTATTTTAGGTATGCTCTGTTATGCCCGCCGTCATGGACATTTTACCCAATTAAGTGCCACGGAGTGGATTTATCTCGCGATCGCTATTTCATTATAAAGGTATGGAGTCCCATTTGATTTTGCGTGTTGTTATTTGCACACCCCACACAAATTAATTACTGGTGTTGGAGCATCTATTGCGTAAAAAAGACACCGTAGATAGTAAACCTTTAGAACTTTCTAATGATATAACTTGTTATCTTTATTAATATTTTAGATAGTGTCTAAGATAGATATTAAGCTTTGCCTGCTAACATCATCAGGTCCAGCTAGACAGGCGTGGTTTCAGTAACCATGGCACCTCAGTTCCAACCACGTCCCGCCTCTTTGCCCGTTTTCAGTTATCCGGGAGTGACGTGCGGTGACGCGCGGCTATGTAGCCCCGCCCCTTTTCAGCGCTGCGCTCGTTGTCTTTTGACTTCCGGCTTGTATTTCCACAGCGATCTTATGTATTTATGAAAGAACTGGTCATTTTAAAATCTTCCCGGTCTACTGACATTTGTTAAGACATCTGCTTTAAACATAACAATGCTCATGATAACTTTCATTAACTCTACAACAGGTAAATCCACTTCACCAGCGTTGCCATAGAAATATACAGAGCTACCGCAAAAACGGAAGTTCAAAGACAATATTATAAAGATGGCGGCGCGCTTGTTTCTCTGGTAAATAAGGTCTATTGGCTTCAAAAATACTCTTCAGAAATACAATCGATAAACGCTGCTGTTTAAAGTTGATCGGAGATGTTAAGTAGGTGGATTACAGTTTAACACCCGGTTGCTCATTTTTGACTCAAACGACGCGCCTTGAAAATTTGTCAACAGAACTCCAAAGAACTAACCCTAACTGGATAAGGAAATTCCTAGAGCCGGTAAAACTCGGAGCAAGATCTTGAAACCGGACAGGTGTGTAAAGTCTATAGATGGGGTGATATTATTTGAACATTTTTAAGCTTGTGTTTGTCATCTAAACCAGTGGTTCCCAAAGGGAGGGAGGTCGCGAGATGATTTCCAGAAATCAAAATAGCATATTTTATCAATAATTGTAACAAAGTACTAAAAATAGTAGTTAAATTAAAATCAAAAACCTTGCAAATAAAAAAGCCATCAACCTTTCGATTTTGCTTCCCCTCGACCGTGACTCATGAGGTGATTACGACAGATTAACCACATATTAGCAACAGCATCAGTTGCAGCAGGTCAATTTACAGCACCATGTTAAACATTCAGAAATGTGCACGTAGGTAATTCTTTAGGCTTTAAGCTTTGGATATTATTTTTATCGAAATGAAACGTTGGTTAATATCGACCAAAGACAACGCAGAGAAGCACCACCGTCATTCCTTTGCAGTAGGCTAGGCCTACATATGCAGCACGCGCTATTGTGCTTTCACGTTTGCAGTGCGCAACTGATCCATGGCTGTATATCACAGACACAACATTTACTTATTTCTGTTTCAAATCCAAAAGTTGTTACTGAACATGGCGTGTCAGTATTGCGATTCTCTTTGTATACACTATTTTTCATAGATGTTACGTTTGAACGCACTACATTTAAACGTTTTATTCATTTCATTACTTTATATTTTTATAAAGCAATACTTTAGATTTATATATTATGCTGCTCAAACATTTAAACATTAGCTTTATGTTAAAATCACAAACATTTTAAATTAAAACTTAAAATAGACAAAAACAGGCGACTCTCGTCTTTTCTTTCCTTTTAAATCTTTTTACAAGAAATCCCTCAGGTCATAAAGAACTTTGTTTTTCTACCTTCACGAAGAGAAGTGCTATCGTTAATGTCTCCTTGTTCACTTAAATGCCTGGTAAGGTGTCATTTTCCTTGCTTTACCCGAGGCAAAAAGCCATGTTTAAACTGTGTAACAGAGACTTTAAATTATATGCATCTATGGTGAAATTACTAGTTTTTTCGCGTCAATACATGTTTATTTTAATGTGAACAATGCGCTATCGTTTTAATTCAGCGCTGTGCAGCGCAGCAAAAATAGACTCGGCGCGGAAACGATCGCTGCACTGCTGCAGACGTACGGCTCCTGAAACGCACTGCCGGTGTCCTGACATTTCATCCTACCCGTCAGATTGTCCTACCCGGGCTTACTGCACGTGCGCACATCAATATTACATCATTTTTGTCATGATAAATAACACAAAATTACTGTATTTGCATTATTGTAAGGGTAGGTTTAGTGTTAGGGTAGGTGTAGACATTAATAAAGCACAATCTGATAAGTAGCATTTTTCGCTATCGATTTATACTTGTTCTAACGATTAATGCTATATCATATTGTGCTACCACTACTGTACTTACATTATTATAAGGGTAGGTTTAGGGTTGGAGTAGGTGTAGATGTTAATAAAGCCATAAACCACGTTAATATCACGCTGGAAGCACAATCTGATAGGTAGCATTTTTCGCTGTCAGATTTTACTACCCACTGTTTCAATGGGAGGAAGCAAAATCTGACAGGGTAGCACAAATTGTCAGAACACCGGACCGCATCCGCGTGCGGTGTGAACGGTCTAATCCGTTAATATGGGCACAGAAAAAAATGCGCACTGCAAACAGAGTATGTGTGAAACAGGCGTTAGTGCGTGTGCGCCATTGCGCACAACGTTTGTATACTTTAACCACCTCCGAGGATAGTGGGGGTCGCGAGTCACTGGCATCCTTATTTTGGGGGTCGTGGGCTGAAAAGTTTGGGAACCCCTGATCTAAATATATTCTGCATAACCAATTTTTTAACCACTATTAAATAGGCTCTACTTATGTTTAACTGGTGCCTTAAATTGAAGTGCCATCACTGATTTTACTTCTTTTATTAATTTAATACTATTTATTGCTCTTTATTAATACATTTATGTATTAAATTGTATTCATATTTGTTTAATCTTTAATCTCTCTGTTTTAATGCTGTACTTTAAGAATAATGTTGAAACTGTGTAAGACACAAATGATTGACTGAAAGTGCTTCTGTCACACTTATCACCCTAATGATTTTTTATTTTTTTTGTGGTTAAATAAATGACATTATTATTGTTTCCCCTCGTAAATGCTCCAGTTCAAGAGACAAACTACAATGCCATTTTGGCATGTACCAGTCAGGAACCCATCAGGGATCCACAGTTGTCTTCTATTACTCTTTGGTAAGATGTCAATTTCTATTCTTTTGTAAAAATATATTGTGAATTCTCTTCTTGATAACTTTAAATAAGCAACGTGGTCTATCCTCACAACCACATTTAGCTGCTTATTGAGCTCTGTTAAATTTTTTTTGCATCATCAATGGTTGCTATCGCTAATCACTTTGTCACTGCAAAAGCCTGTCACTTCCCTTCACACTAACTAGTGTTTTATTTTATTTATTTATTTACAATGAAACATGTTGACCTAAAATTACTTTTTAATTCTCTCTTTCCTGCTAGCTATAGCTACCTGTCTGAATGGATTAGTCCCTGATGCGGTGAAAGTGAGGGATACTGCGATTATCCCTTGCAACGAAACATGTAATCAGGATATTTTATGGGAATTTACATCTAAAAATGAAAAGTTGGTTGTCTTGCGATGTGTTCAAGGGACTTGCACAGAAGGAGTCAGCTTTAAGAACAGAGTAAGCCTCTCTGAAAAGGCTGGAAAGCTGTCTCTAAAACTCTATCCAGTGCTGTACAATGATGAAGGCTGGTACAAGGTCATGTGCAATTCAGAATTTCTTTGTAGATTTCACTTGGAAGTTTTTGGTAAGTTCCGACTTCATTAGTTAAGCATAGTATAAAATCATTTAATTGTAAAGTTTACCATTCTAGTTTGCTTGGCACTGTTTGAACTTTTGCTATATGTTTTGTATCTTTTTATTGTTTAGTACCCACTACTGTGAACGCCACAATCAGAGGCAATGTCACACTGCCCTGCTATGCACGTACAGAGAAACAGATTGCTGATAATGCTGTGAACATCTTATGGAAAAAAGATGACCAAATGGTGTTACAAGTTAAAGAAGGAATTACAAAATATGGTTTAAGTTTTACAGACAGGGCATCAGTTTCACTACCTCATTATAAGGACGGAGATCTTTCCCTTACCATATTCTGGGTCTACACATCAGATAAGGGATTATACCGGTGCTATCACAGTACAGAAGAGGAACATGGGCATCCTGGTGCTGTCACTCTTAATGTTCCAGGTTGTTGAATGTTGTTATTAATATTAATATTATTTTTTACAGTTTTTTTCTACAGAAAAAGAAAGGATTGTTTAACTAAAATGTGCCATTTTTTTTCTTCAGCTCTTCAAAAGTTCTATTCAAAGAAATTTGGTGACAATCTCACCCTTGACCTGTTCGGCTCAGACCCTGTGACGGTGTCTTACACCGGTTCAGCCGAGACCCTGGTTTGCAGTGTGACGGGAAACAACACTGTGTGTTCACCTGAATACGCTAACAGAGTGTCTGTCATCAATAACTCCCTTGTGCTGAGCGGGTTGACATCTTCTGACAGTGGTATCTTTACTGTGAAAGAGAAAACGGGTGAAGTTATTAGTATCAACACTGTTACTGTGGAGGGTAAGTTTTACATTAAACTAAATAAACTTTCGTTTTTATTGTTTTTTCAGTGTAAAATTTGCTAAGCTTTTGCATTCTCCTTTGTGCCGTCCACAGGTGTGACCCAGTGGTATTACTACGTAGCTCTGTCTGTACTGACTGCAATTGTTCTCATTTGCATTTGTCTGTTAATTTGGTGTAAGTGTCAAAGAAAGTCACAAGCACCAGATGCTCGATCCTATTATAATGCAACAGAGTCTACTGGTGTTATAGAGCCACCAAGAGAGCCTGCATGCATCGGATTGTCACAACAAGAAACCAGCCCAAATATTTCAGAGGAGTCTGACATGTATACACACACCCCCGTAGAGGAGACCACGCCTATGATGACCACTGAGAAGCAGGACAGCACTGATAAGGAGGTGTGTGGAGTAAATGTGTGGAATACCTCTGGAATATGACTGGGAGAAACAATGTCGCATACTTTAAGGAAACTGATAAAATGCTTTAATTTTCTGCTTCTATACTGTATGCTGTGAAAAAGATGGCATTACTTTTTAGGATACTCTTGGGATAACTGTGCCAATGAACAACATGTGAAACACAAAGAGAAAGGAATGATGTTTTTTTTAGCTCAGGAATTCAGTGAAAGCTTGAACTGCCTTCCTCTAGACAAATTTGCTAGACCACCTGTTACGACTGGAATCTGATATGTCTGATTAATTCTAGTGTACAACAAAATTTTCAAAAGAACTGTGAAACATATTTATAGGTGAAGGTTACTAGATCAATGGAAAAATATAATTAACACCAAAGAAACCGTGTGAACAGGAAAGCACACCAGTTTTTAGGGTTTTTATAGTGGCTTGTAGTTAGCCACAGAATGTACTTAACATATTTAATTACAAATCACTTAATGGCCTTTTCCTGATAAGTTTACATGGCTGACAGACGTCTTAAGCCATTAGGGTTGAGCCAGACATGCTGGAACTGCACATCTATTACTCTGGCCATAATTGAACAATCTCCCAGATGATGTCAGCCCACACTGCCTCTCAAGCATTACTCTGCACTTTTTCTTGTTGCGCTTTGATACAGTGCACTTTTTCTTGAAGTTTACTTGAAGTTTTTGATGAAGGTGTTTGTGTTTTATTAATTTCTGTGGTCCAAATTCACATGAAATGAATGTTCTCTTGATGAATGTACCCAGACCAATTCTTTAGTATTCACTAGGTTTATCACAATGTGCGTGCTTTCTACTACTATTTTCAAGTAGCTATATATTTAGAATAAATGACTGCACCAAGGAGAGGGAAATGGTTTCACTAATAATTTGTATATTTTGCACAAATCAATAAATCGTTTTAATTCTTTTGGCGTTATTGGAATACTTCTTTCATGTAGTGGACAATTTTAAGATTTTGGTCTATTTTTGCTTCCATGTCTTTTACTCTAATGGAAAGAAAACTTCCAAAATACACTTTTAGATGGTGTTTGTTTTAAGCCTACTACCCTCCGTATGTTTGCGTCTGTAGATTTCTTCTAAATTAACCAAAACAAGCTCATCTGCATATTTAAACACATCAACAGTTTTTTTTTTTTTCTACCTGAAATGTTGCAAGTACATAATATATATTATAACAAATGCCTGTAGAGGGCGCTAAAAGCCTGGTGATTGTTGTTGTTGCACCGCACCGCAAATCTTTGTTTTTGGCCAACCAGCATAATTAAAAATATAATATTAGTTAAATAATAATAATAATATTCGGCCACTTCTTTATGACAGAAATGCTACAGACACTGTAATTTCTTCAACAAGAATATGTGGACATCAAACGTGCACGCTCAGAGCGAGGGTTTAAACTTTTATTGATGTATTATCCTGTGTAAGCGTAGAATTAAGAATGATATCATTATGCAATGCTGTATTATGATTTTTAAATGGTTTTAATAAATCGTGCATCCTTAACGGTCTAATAATGCGGTTCATGAATTCGTGTCTGTGGAATGCTCCACTTCCGGTATTGACAGCCCTACAGATATATTTAGGCTACCATGGTTCAAAACGCAATGCATAGCACATTAAAACAATTGAAGTTATAATATGACATAAATTGCATCAGTATCAAATCAGGCAGATGCGTTGCTGGAGGTCAAATTATTTTAATTAATGCGGCTTTAAACGTATAAATAATCTCACCCTTAAATAGCCAAACATTTCACATGTTTGTGAACATACATAGGCTACCTGAAAGAGATGCACGGGGTTCATCTTGGGCTTTTTTCTTTTTCGCTTCTCATCGCCAGACAGCTGTTGTCTTTTCCCGGGCATAGTTGTCTGCAGCAGCAAACACGAGGTGGTGCGCGCGCGTTCGTGCGTGCGGAAATGAATGGCGTGTCGCGGAGGGAGGACATCTGAACTGATAGAATTTTTTACTAAGTAAATTTTTGTTTGACAGAGAAGCTGTGCGCAAACAGGAATATGTATTCATTTATTTATTTAAAAAAAAAAAAAAAAAAAAAAAAAAAAAAAACACCCCAGAAAAAAGGGCAGTTTCTCTTGAGGAAGAAAAAGGTCAGGTGCTCAAGCCCCCTTTTGAGTCTATGTGTGCATGTGCCTGGTTGTAATGAAAAAACTATGGTTAATTTACCAAAACTATGAAATATGAGTAACACTTTAACTAATGTTTAATTTATTGTAAAGTATTAACTAACGAAGAAACCATGAGCAATACATTTGTTACTGTATTTACTAATCTTCATTAACATTAATGAATATACAGTTCATTGTTTGTTCATGTTAGCTCACAGTGCATTAACTAATGTTAACAAGATTTTAATAATGTATTAGTAAATGTTGAAATTAACATTAACAAAGATTAATAAATGCTGCATAAGTGCAGTTCATTATTATTTCATGTTAACTAATGAACCTTATTGTAAAGTGTTATCGAAATATGTGACATCCAGTATAGGTGTTATGTCATGATCAAAAAAAAAAAAAACAAATTACAGAAATCAAACTATTTTAGATTTTAGGTTCTTCAAAATAATAAAAATGAGATGTCGTGTCATAAATGCTATGTTTATGATATGTTTTGCGTACTTGTAATGTAATCTAACCAATGAATCACAGCTCCCCTGGATTTACAGCACTAATTATGCAGAAATCCTCAAAAGCGAAAATCCCCATCTAAAAACAAGTTTTCTTCTTACAGTATTTCCATATATTTTGAAGTAGACATTGTTTAAAACATAGCCCAGCCATCAGGTCACATTACAGGTTTTCAGTTAGGACTGCTTTTGTGGTATCATGGCCTATAGGACTGGCATTTTTTGACCACATGATAATGCATATGATCTAAGACCCAAGACATTCAGACCAGGAGCAATGAGATTATACCACACAATGTTTTCATATAGGTCAAGAGCAAAACTACAGCTGAGACCACATTTTTTGTTTTCACATGTCTGTGTAGGCTACATTGACATATGTACTTAATGCACATCTGTGTACGTTTAGTCACTCTGAGAACGCAAATGACATCAAATGACCACAAATTCTGCCAAGAATGTATCCCTGTGGTAAACTTAAAAATACATGAATAACAAAACCATAACGTAACTAATGCTTCCTAATACCCTACTGATAAACACAGCCAGATTAGTGTTGAACTCTTATTGGCTGAACTAGACCATCCAGCTCAATAAAAGAGATCTACTGTACTGTACATGGCAGAGCAAATCACTGCTGGACTGACAAACAGGTGGGTGCCAGCAACATTTTTGCTAAAAGATGATAGGTTTGAATATATTGGTATCAAATTCAGACTGTATAATTTTAAAATATGCTGTTTGAGATTATTTTTCAGATTGTAAAATGAAGAACTTTGTTTTCGTCTTTATGGTTCTGAACATAATTGCTGATGTGAGTACATTGATTCACTCAAATACATTTTATCATGTTACTTTAAACATCTTTTGGTCATTAACTGATCAATTCATCCACACATGCTTTAATCACTTTGATATTTTCTTCCCTTTTAGATCAGCTCAGCCAAGGTAAGATCATTCATATCTTCAGGATTATCTGTGCTATGTTTGTTAATATTGATGCTTTAAGCTGCTCTTATTTTTAGAAGCTGCGTCTGATCAACGGTCTGAATGGTGGTCTGGTTACTGGTGTAAATGGAGTTAACCCTCTACTGGTGGGTGGTCTGAACCCACCCATTCTTTCTGGTGGTGCTGCTGTTATAGGACAGCCTCCATTAACACAGGTAAGAACTGATGATTTACCACTTAAGCACTTTAAATATCCCACTGGTATAATGTCCTACACAGATGATTACAAACTCTTTTGTGTCTGACAGTTTCTGCCTGCAGCCGCCCTTCCTCCATATGTGCTTCAGCAGCAGCCTGTGGCTGCAGTTCCCTACGCTCCACCCAACATTGGACCTCAGATGGCTTATCCTTTCGCTCCCTCTAACGGGGTATTCGTTTATGTTCATTCACAACGTTTGTATGTATAAAAATATACATTTATTCCTTATCTAATCTGAGATGTTGTGTGTCGACTATGTTCTGATAAACAGGGGCTGCCGTATTACATTGGTGGGCCCCAGAATCAACCAGGCATAATCCCTCCTCAGCAACAAGTTGCGGTACAAAACAAATCTGCTAGTTGCTAGTACTAATGCTAATACTAAAAATTCAAAGCATGGCCTATAAATATGTTCATGAAACTGTTTTTTAGGCTGGACAAGGCCCTACTGGAAAAAACCAAGCTGTACCACCAGGCTCACTGACTAGATTTAAGGTAAGTTTTGCAATTTAAGTTACTCCATCATCCACAGTTTTTCCACAGATTTAAATCCTGAGGTCATTTCATTAAGGCAAAACCCTTGTTTTTTTAGGTACTGGTGGTCAATTTTGAGATTTTTCTTACTAGTGGAAAGAAAACACCCCAAAATACATATTTAATTGTTTATTTTATCACACTTTATCTATTTGTATCTGTAGGTTTCAATTACAGTACATTTCTTTAAAGTTTTTTTCTCAAAATAAGATTTTTTTTCTCATGCACAAAGTTAGAAATCTCCACCACAGTGGCACTTACATGCACCAAAATTTACCGTTTTATTCCTATTTATATTCTGAAGATTTTTATAGTTAATATGTAATTTACCTGATATATATTTAACATTTTATTCCTAAAAGCGTGAATTTTTAAAATTATTTTTATTTGTTGACAGTAATTTCTGATTTATGGAGTGATAAAAAGCATTATCCAAAAGTTCCTTTGTAAAAATCTTTAACTCTAATATGTGAGCAAAATGAAACATGAATTTTGAACCTGGCTCATTTGCACATTTTAATAACATTTCAGAAAACTTGTAATACAAAACAGTTGTCTTAATCAACTGGGAGAAGTGTGTTGATGTCTGTTAGTTAAACATATTTATTCAGATCAAGTCAGTGTCAAGTTCTTGGTAAAAAGTGTTACTGTAACTTCATTGTTTAGCAGTGTTTATGCAGTATTCAAAAGGCAGAATTCCTGTCATCCAGCGTTCGAACTGTTAAATCATTCTTCATTTTTCCTCAGCGCTCCTTCCTCAGAAGGAACACTGCGAGACCACCTGTCTCAATCACCCAGGTTAGTAGAAAAATGTTTTGTATCTTTCTGAAATCTAATGCGTAGTACATTATAATATAATTTTGACTTTATCATCTGCATACAGATGCCAGCTCAGCTCAGCCCTACTGTGTCTGGAAATTCTGTGGGGTAAATTTGAGTGAAAGACGTGTTTGAATCGCTGAGGTGTGTTTTACATGCATTGACAGACAATTACACAGATTTTAATGCACAATAATCAATACTTTTGCTGAAAAGCTGATTGAGTTTGTTTCTTTTCACAGATACTTTCAAGATATCTCCTCTTTTCTACATTAAATGTCATTTTCTATTTAGAATATTACAGAATCATTGCTGATAAGTAAAATGTATATTATTCTTTATGCAGTTAATCCATTCTAATTGTCTAACCCTTTGCTTTATACTGACAAATTATCAGCATCTGTAATAAATGTTTATACTGAATACTTAATAAAAGTCACTAGTTTGATGCAACTGTGAATATTTTCTCTTTCAATTTTTACTCTCTTAATAATATGATAATATAATGACCACGCTGAATTTGTTCATTGTGTTATATTGCCATCTACTGGTAACAGTGTTCCTGAAGTTATTATGAACATTTTTAAAGGGAAAACATAATATATCATACAGTTAACACTATCATGATGATTATGATCATCATCATCACTGTTTTAAAAAGACTGATTAAATCCAATTGTCTTTATTTTTGCATTCTCGGCAAATTTGTCCCTAATTTGTCTCAGTACCTCACACAGCAAACAGATCTCCATTAAGGATGTGTATTCTTTTGTCAGTCTCTGACAAAACTTATTTCTGATGTGGGCACTGGTCCAAATAGACTAAAGAAACCCATAACTATTATTATGGTTCAGACTAAAAGTATGTCAAAACTGTGGTTGTTTCAGAAAAGATTGTATTACCACAAAAGACAGTAAGCTCCTTAGGTTTGTTGGGATTTGATCATAATAATACATTTTGGGGAGAGTAGTTTTTTTTTTTTTTTTTTTTTGCATTTTAAATGCAACAATCAACAACTTACAGTACACAATCAATCACATATCACAACTGACAACACTGCACATGTACAGACAGAGAGATTAAAGAAAAATAACTAATGAATAAACAATACACAAAGGGGTCAGTAAGATTTTGTTTAAAGATAATACTTTGATTTGGCATTGATGCATTAAATTGGTCAAAAGAGGCAGTAAAGACTTTTTAAATAAATTCTGTTCTTTTGAACTTTCTATTCATCAAAGAATCCTGAAAAAACATCTATGATTTTGTTTTCACAAAATATTAATGTTTTCAACATTAATAATAATACGAATTTATGCAGTGTTGGGGGTAACGCATTGCAAGTAACACGAGTTATGTAATCAGATTAGATTTACAACATAATATCTGAGTTACTTTATCAAATAAGTAGCACAAGTTTCTTTGCAAACTCAGAATAGTATGCTCACCTGCTATAATTAAATCCAGAGGTGTAAAGTACTTGAGTAAATGTAATTAGTTACTGTATTTAAGTATCTTTTTGGCTACTTTGTAGTTGTACTGAGTATCAAAGATATTGGCAACTTTTACTCTCTACTTGACTACATTTTTGAACAAGTAAATGTACTTTTTCTCCACATTTGTGATCAGTAATGCAACTACACACTATATTTTTCATGGCACCTAACTTTTTCTGCAGCAGTTTGTTTCTGATATAAAGAAGCGATGTCGCCATCTAAGGGCATTGAAGTTACTATATCTTGTGCGTTTTGCCTTTACTCACCCAAACTTGTCAACAAGGCTACTTTACGTGAGTGTAAGTGCATTAGCAGGTAGTTGCTGATCGCAGGTGTTTGATTTATTAGATGAGGAAATGACTGCAGCTGGTGATGAGGCTAAAACCAGCACATACTGTAGACTTTGACTATTTAATTTTACTTTTTATTTAACTTTGTTTTATTTATCCGCTGTATTGACAAGACCGTTTTGAAGGATATTGGTTTACTTGTGACCTTTTTGTGCACTTGAGCTTAACTGAGACTTTTAAAAGGTTGTTGTGTCGATCTTGGTTTATTGCAACATTGAGGTGTTCAGTTTTATTTTGATTTTAGAAAATAAACTTGATTTCTCATCTTACAAATCAATTGTTTCTTATTTTCACTGGCATGTCTCTCAGGACTAGTGCATTTCTGAGCCTACATTCAGCATGAGTAAAATACTTAAGTACTGTTAAAATCAGATACTTTAAGACTTTTACTCAAGTTGTATTGGAATTGGTGACTTGTAACTTGTAGTGGAGTCATTTTCGATGTAAGTTATCAGTACTTTTACTCAAGTATGGTTTTTAGGTACTCTTTACACCTCTGATTAAATATGTTAAATAACAGAAATATACTTAATATATTTAATCTCACTTTATTTGCCAGTGTCTTTGCTGCTGACCTTTAATGATCCAACTCAACCATACTAATAAGCAAAATGATTTTAGATCACATTTCTGTTTTGTTTGTTTTAGCTGCGCCCTCTACTGTACAGGCATGAATTTGCATTTCCTACAGCCTGAGGCTTATTCATTTCACTTTTGGTGTGAAAAGGCCTTTACATTTATAATAGAACTTTTTTTTAAAAAAAATTAAAAAATAAACACGCAATCCCAGCCCAGGTAAGAACAAGTAATGCAAAAGTATAATGTGACGCATTACTTTACTTAAAAAGTAACTAAGTAATGTAATTAGTTACTTTTTAGGGAGTTTGTTATATATATTATAATGCAATATTGTAATACATTACTTTTAAAAGTAACTTTCCCCTAACACTTAGTTTATGTGTGTGTGTGTGTGTGTGTGTGTGTGTGTGTGTGTGTGTGTGTGTGTGTGTGTGTGTATTTTTATCCAAATCTGCATATTGGGATGATTTCTGAAGGATCATGTGACACTGAAGACTGGAGTAATGATGCTGAAAATTCAGCTTTGCCATCACAGAAATAAATAGTAGAAAATAGTCATTTAAAATTGTAATATGAATATTACTGTTTTTACTGTATTTGTTGATCAAATAAATATGGCCTTGGTGAGCATAAGACTCAAAAACATTACTGACCCCAAACTTTAGTACAGTAGTGTATTTCAGTTTTAAAAAGACAGGCTGTTCTACCTCATCTTATTTCATTACTCATTTAAATTGGCAAATGGTGCTTGATTACATTATCATATCTTTCAGACAGTGTGTGTACAGTATGGGTATTTTCAGTAGTGTGCAAAATGGTTTGTGTCACAACTATTGTGCACACTATTACACTACCTTTTAGTCGGCAACTATCAAAGTCAGATTCTTTAGGGTTGTAACTAAGACAAGTGTTGAACTTCAACCTTCTGATGCAGGGACTCTTCTTGCCCTAAATAAATAAACAAATAAATCTCACTAGGTGCAGACATAACTTAAAAAACTTAAATTAAAAAAAAAAAAAAAAAAATCTAATAAATATACATTTTGCTCAACCAAGTCTAGACATCTGGTAACTAAATCTAAAATAGAATGTAGTCTAAAATAGATACTACATAATGTTTTGAGATATTTGTTGTTTGTTTAATAATGCCATCTACTGGACTCTTAAGGTTGCTGCACATTTTAGAAAGGAGAAAGGTCACTACAAGCTGGATAAATACAAACCATTTCAGTCTGGTTCTTCTGTCTGGAATACTCAGCCCCTAAAACATGTAATTATGGAGTGGAGATGACCACACTAATTACTCTAATTATTGTTTTGAAGAGAATGATTCAATCTGTTCATCTTGTTTTTTCTTTCTCGGTCAGACAATAATTTGTCTCCTTACCTCACAGAGCAAAGAGCTCTTCATTCAGCCTGCTTATTAGTCTGTAAATCTGTGACAAAACTCAGTCCTGATTTCAGGCATCTGTTTGATCTGCTAAGCATTAAATGTTTTTAATGATTTACTATAATATCATAATGATAGACAATTCTTATTTCAGTAAAACACACATACTGTACTTACAGACATACTCAAACCCAGACAATAAATTGATGAACACAATTAGCAACTCAGGTTTTAAGGTGTTTGACCATAATGATATATGTGTATATATGACGCGTTATGGACAAATTGAGAAACATGACACAGTGCATGTGTCACAACTACAGCAACATGATATTATAAGAGGGCAAACACCAGTTTAAAAGCAAAGGGGAAAAGACGATAGTCTGCTCTGCCATGAACATATTTTTATTTTCTCTAATATTGAGCATTTATTGACTGTTTTATTAGAAGTATATACAGTACCATTCAGGATTCTATCTGTGTCTCTTCATTTCAACAGTATATTTTAGTATTTGTTTATTGTCGTCATTTTTTCATTCACAGCTTACCAAGATGAAGTTTCAGGCCGTCTTTTCCATGGCTGGTCTTCTCAGCATTTGCACTTGTGTTCCTGTAAGTGTTCATATATATATATATATATATATATATATATGTAAAGATAAATAAATGTTTTTAGTTTGAACATATACTTACAAAGTTGTTTGTTTCTCAGATCTACCAGCCACAATTTGGAATAATTGCAAGCAACAGTAATGAGGTATGTTTCTTATACATTTTTTTGTCCTATATTATTTTATTAGTTGTTATATATTAAATTACACTACCTTTGAGTTTGTAAGATTTTTAAATGGTTTTGAAAGAAGTCTCTAATACTCACCAAGGCTGCATTTATTTGATCAAAAACACAAAACAGTAATTTTGTAAAATATTATTACAATTTGAAATGTATATTTTTTATATATTTGTAATTTGTTCCTGTGATGAAAGCTGAATTTTCAGCATCATTACTCCAGTCTTCAGTGTCACATGATCCTTCAAAAATCAATCTAATATGCTGATTTGGTGCTCACTTTTCTTGTTATCAGTGTTAAAAACCATTGTGCTGCTTAATATATTTGTGGAAACTGTTACATTTTTTTCAGGATTCACTGATGAATGGAAACTGAATAGAAACATCATTTATTTGAAATAGTAATCTTTTGTAACATGATAAATGTCTTTACTCTCACCTAATGCATACTTGCTGAATAAAAGTATTCTGTCAAAATAAATTAATAAATAAATCTGACTGATCCCAAACTTTTTAACAGTAGTGTATAATTTTGTCTTTTGTCCTGCTTGTTGTTAAACGTTTCTTTCTTGTAGGTTTTGCGTCTCAATGGACTCACTCTAGCAGGTGTGGGTTTGGGTCCAGCACAGGTAATTCAGCTTCCAGTCACTTTTAAAAGCTTTGCTTAAACATTTAAGGCTAAAATATAGGCAAAATCGCCTTGTACATGACCAATATATATTTCTTAACCTGAAACAAGGAATTAACTAGTATCTTAATATGTTTTCAAATCCAATAAGTGAAGTATTTTTTAAACTAGTAAATTACTTTTTTGTGAAACACCTGTAAGTTTATTCTAAATTGTATGGCACTCATATTATAAGGTGCTCAATTGAATCTTAGTGGAATCCTATAGCTCTTTGTTTTCTTTCTCCTTAGGGTACTCCATTTTTCTCTCCCTACCTGTTCCAGCAGCAGCCCCCGCAGGTGCTGAACTTTAACCCTGCGATGCAGGGACCCTTCTTTCCCCCTCAAATAAACCAGCTGAACCCAGCACAGTTGCCCCCGTTGCAGCAGGAGCAGCCTATACCTGGCTTCGGTCCCAATAACGGCGTACCAGCACAGAACCTTCCCCCGGTAAAGACAGTTTTATTGAACATAGATGCTGATGTAACTTATTATCACTGATTTTTTGGAGAGTAAGTCAAATTTTGTTTCTAGGGCTTTCCATTCTTCCTGACAAATCTATATCCTCTGAGAAACACTCCTGTAAGGCTGATACCCCAGAATGCTGGCCCCAATGTTCAAGGTCAGGCTACGATGCAACCAGTGCAACCAGTGCAACCAGTGCAACCAATCCAGGTATTGTAAAGATTCACATTTTTTTTCTTTTCTTTTTTGCAATTTTTTTTTTTTTACCTCTACAAAGGAATCACAGAAGATGTATTTTTGTTTGACACAACTCAAAAATATTAAATATTTTAAAAAATAATAATTAAAGAAATTAATGATTAATATTTGCATTAATATTCAATATTAATATTTTTTTTCCCCCATTTCATTACTCTAATATGTAATCTCAAGGGACTTGTATTTATGTTTTCTTCTCAGACAGTCTTTAAGACACATTTTGACATGTTTCAGAACAGGGTGAAGGCAGTAGACCCGAAGGTAACGTCTGCTCCTGATTACCGTGGTGATCGGCCCGGTCCTGGAACTGGAGAGGTAATGCAATAGTAAACTTCCATCTTTTTTCACAGTTTTCTTTGGTTTACACATGCTATTATTAACTAAACATGACTGGGCAGAATGATTGCTGTAGAATTTGTAGACACATTAGCTTGTTTATTAACCAATCCTGTCTCTGACAGGGGCATCCTGGCTTCCCATTGTTTGAGCCATAGGCTCAGAAGATTTCATTATTAAAAAGGTATTAAAAAGTTTTCTTAAAAGTATATTATAATGGGATATCCTACCATTTAATTTATCTGAATGTACATTTGTTGTTGGTTTTCCAGATATCCTACCATGGAGATCCCTCACAGGAGACATTTTTTTGTTCAATTTGGAAATATCCATATGTTGCCAAATAAATAAATGATGCTCAATTTATTTGGTCTGTAATGATTTTTCCTGTTCAAAATACTCTTTGTACTCCTAATAAAACTTGATGCTTGCATGTATTAGCAATCAAGAGTAAAATAAGTGATGCAGTTCAGTGACAAAATGATCAAGAAGCAGTGTGTCACGTTTGATTGTAGAGAGCGCTAAAACGAAAGGAGTAGACAACAAAAACAATCTTTATTTAATCCACACTGGAGTAACTCAGGAGATCACAGGAGGAAACATTTATACAAACATGTTAAATAAAGACGATACTGGAACTAGAGAAACACAGGGCTTAAATACATGAGGAGTGTAATCAATGTCAAAAGGAACAGGTTTGGGAACTAATTAACAACCAGGGAAACTAACTAGGGAACACAGACAGGCAAACAGGGAAACCAAAACACCATGATAATAGAACAAATAGGTACTGTTTTAATGAACAGATTCTCAAATGATTAAAGAATAAAATCCAGCAAACTAAGAGTGAACAACCACCAAGAGGCATTAATCATCAATAAAATAATAATAATAATCTTGATTATACATTTCAATTCTTTGCTGAATTATATAACAGTTGGATGTCCACCTATAGAAAAAGAAAAATAAGTTATTTAAAGCCCAAATGAAGTTTTTAATCAAATTCATTTTATTTATTGTCGGTACAGGAATCTGCCCTACCAGTGTGATTATTGTATATGGTTCTTTCCTAATTTGTCCCATGATCATTTTCAGACTCGGCCTGGAGAATCAGAGTCAAAAGCAATGTTGTATAAATCAATAAAACAAGAGAATATAAAATGTATACTCAAATAGTTCAAAACCAACTTGAGGACCAAAACACTGACCTTCATGAATGCAGGGAGCTGCAGAGACAACCACAACATTCAAAAGATAAAGAAAAAAGAATGAATCAAGAAAGAGATTGCTGTTAGCTGAAAAATTATTCTAGGAACTGGCAGATATTTATGATGTAACTAATGTGATATTAGTACATGTTCTGGATTACTTACAAGCTGTGTAATGCCATATTCAAATGAGATTCTTTGCTGTGGGGGTCAAATTTGCAATAGACTGTTATATTAAACAACAACAACAACAACAATAACAATAACAACAACAACAACAACAACAATATTTAGTCCCAGAGATGGAATGTGATTAATAGACAAGGTGATTTGTTGTATTTGATTTACCGTTGCAGTTGGGTTGTAGATGAGCTTCACGTAAGGCTGTTAGAAAAAGTTTAAGTTGATTTGGAAACTTATGCATTTAAATGTACTTTTTATCCTTTATATGTGTTATATTTATATTTATTTGATATATTTTTATATATTATAAAGCATGACGAATGTTGATTATAGTGCCTGTTACCTGAGGGCCATAGAGGGAGAAACCCTGACCATACTAAAAGTGATAAAAATTATTAAATTAATTATTTAAATATCCAACAAAGAAACCACACAGAACATATTTCACAATAAAAAAGTTTAATAGGCTAATAAAAAACAACAACTTTACCCCCAGTTCCTGAGGTCTATTCACCCAACCCTGTAATTTAGTCACAAATGGTATGCATTATTTCAACATGAAACATACATACTTTGTTTCATACATACATCAATCTTTATTACCTTTTTTGGTGGCTGCATCTGCCCTCTACCCTGGAAAGAAGAATGTATTTGCTGTGAATATCATTAATCTTATACTTTCTCATTACTTTTTGCCCATTTAAATTATATCTCTCATTATCTGTTCAACACCTCAAATTAAGCAAAGTATGAAATAAAACATGATGTAAAATGTTGTGAATGGAGAATGAATGGCAGTGTATTATCTTTACATGTACAGTTTTAATCACTCACTTTTGGTAAGAGGAAGACATTCTCTCCCTGGAAACAAAAGTAAAAATAATTCTGATTGTATCTATTTTATTGTATTTTCATATCTTGAAATATAAGGTTAATTGAAAACTTATGACATTACCTCCTTTAGATGGAAAGCACTAACATTCTGTTGAAGGGGAGCACATAATATTTATTTATTTTTGCTTTTTTATATATTCGGAAAATTATTTAGTCATAGCATTGCAAGTCATATCATAATAAATTCAGTCAGCTATTTCCAAGTACAAAACAACAACACCAAGAGTTTCACTCACCTGCACAGTGACATTTTCAGCCTATATATATGTTCATCCAAGTGGATAAAAAAAATTATTAAACATAGATTAGAGACTTCAAATGCATTCAGTTAATGACATTTAATGTCTTTGTTTAATTGATCAACATCTTACCTTGAAGACTGGTATGAACTGCCTGTTGTCCTAAGACATTTATGAAAGAGAACTCATAAATCCATACACAATCAATAACAATTGAACATAAAACCCTGTTTATTCCATGAATGAATTTGTAAAGAGCTCATTAATATAAGCCTATGAGCCTACCATCATGTTGGGACTCAGGGGTTTTCCAAAGAATGGATTCATTTGATTCTCTGCACCCCCACCTACTGGAGCTTGAGTTGGGCGCATCGGCATCCAGTCCGGCTGAAGGGATTTAACAACATTAACAATTAATTTTCATATTTCAGCAAACTTGCTGTTTCATTCTAACTTTCTAAAATTCTGTTATTTCACATAAATAATAATATTTAATTCGGTCCCATTTGTCCCAGGACGAGGGCGATGACCTCTGCCCTAGTAGCACACACACATCTCTGAGACGTCTATTTGATTTGTAAGTTTTTATCTGAAAGTGTGTTTGTTCATTTGTAATACGCCTCTAGGATGTTTCCTGTCCAGACTGTCGTCCAAAAAAAACCCCCGACCCTATAGGTCATTTTTCAAGCACCTTATTACGACCTATATTTACGTTTTAAAGTCATGCGCCCTCTAGCTGGCGTAAAAATAATGACAGTGTCGTGTTACGTCTGTCGTCATGAAATGACGTATGACTGTCGTTACCAATCAAAATGCAATTTAAATGCAATTTGTGGACTTTTTACACCATTTGTCCTATTTCCATTTAGCAAAACTCTTTTTTTTTTTATTAACGACTACACCCACCCCATCCCGAAACCTAAACCTAAACCTAAACCTACCCTTAGTGATTATAGTGCATATACACTTTGTGAGCACATGCGTTCCCTGGGATCAAACCCACGATTGCATGATTGCATGTTGTTATATATTGCAATGCTCTGCCAATTGAGCTACGCGAAACCCGAAATATGACGCAGATAAAAGGGAACAATGCATTAAAATGAAAGTGTCCTGTTGTCGATAGGGGCGCAACTTTAGTAAACACTCCTATGGGTCGTATTTCAGGGAAGTGACAAACGACCTATATAGGCATATTGGTTGGAGAACATGTTGTTCCTGTCAGATGTTACGTAGACATTTAAAAAAATTTTGTACGATGTTTATGATTTAGAACATATGCAAAACTGCCTTTTTAAAGATGTTTAACTGATGTTTGCACACAACAGATGTTTTCTAGATGAAGCGCTGTTTACGGAGACGTACATCTGACACATTGTTTTCATGTCTTAAAGACAGTTTTCTGCAAAATAACATCATTATTTTAATATAAAATGACAAAGGAACTAAATCTGCAATCTAACTTACTTTGTAAGATGGTCTACCAGCTCTTCCATTCCTCTGTGGTTTTCCTGTTCCTCCCCATCTATGCCATTTTCTGCTCCTCTGTGTTCCCTGGTTCAAACCGGACTCTGGTCTAGTCAACTCAGACTCATAACCCTACAGCAGAAGATAAAACTAATGTTTATTTTACTGCAATGACTGCAAAACATGCAAACACAGTATTGAAAATGTTGCCCACCCTGCCTCCTCCATTTTGATCACGGAATTCTGGATCTTGTCCAAATGGAGATCCATTAGATGGATCTTGTGCTTGTTCCTCTGGTCCATCTGGATACAATGGGCTCACAGGATCTGGCTATGATTAGCATCAGTTGACATTTTAAATTAAACTTTGAATGTTTTCAGAGTTATGCACAATTTGAATCTGAATTACTTCAAAACACTTACAAATGCTGGACGTCCAAAATTCTGCTCCCATCTCGGTCTGATTGGAGTTCTGCCCACTGGATGAGGCACTTTTCCATTTACTGGCCCTGGGAAATATCTCTCTCCATTCACTGAGTTAGCTTGATCCCAGCGGTCTCTGCCCCTGGGCTGAAAACAGTGCAATAACTACATCATAATACCAATATATCCACCTTATTTTTCAACGCGAAATAAGCTATTTTCGGTGAATGTGCGAGACTTCCATTTCATTACAGCTATAGGGAAATAACTAGAAGAACAGCTAACAAAGAAAACTATTTGCCCTACAAACCAGTGTGTTTATAACTATGACAATACATCAAAATAATATGTTAAGAAATACCAGTTTGCAATAACAAGCAGCATAACGAGCCGTTTTGAAGGCTATAGTTAAATATAACTGGAAGCCAGACACATTCAGTTTACAAATGGCCGCGTCCACTCTTACTACGTTAAAAATAAGGCAAATACCCAAGATAAATGTCAATGCAATGTTGCTACTCACCTGAGCTGCCACTGCAACACATGACAATACCACCAGAAACCACATTGCTTCTGTAAAATAATAAATATGTAAAATTTTCAGAATTAAATGTAATTTGACTGACTTTAATAGTAACGGATCTCAGTGCCTCACTAAAGAGGTTACCTTCTCAATGTTTCCAGCTCTGTCACATTGGTCTTGCTTCTCTCTTTATAAAGGCCAGTGGTTGAACAAGTGTCACTGTTGTTGTGGCTCATTTGTTTTGACCAAGGACTTATCAATTGCTAGAGAATTTGTTAGTTACAACAAAAATACTTATACAAAGTCATTTAAGGTGGTCAAAATATAACAAGCAGGCCTATGTTGCATACATACAAGCATTTTATTTCATAACATTACAAAATTCTTGCTTCTTACAAATCTTTCTCTATTGCAATATCAGGAGTGTCATGTGTAGGAGGGATTTTCATGATTGCTAAACTAATTTGTTGCCTTAAGCCCACCTAATGTTTTAGGATTGACCTGTCTAGTGCATTTAGCAACAGCAGCGAGGGTGAGGTGTTTGTTAGGAAGCAACAAAACAGAGGGGTGTGTCTATTGCTGTATTTAAATCCCCAGGCATCAGAGCAAACTATTATTCTTCCTAAAAATATTATTGCTGTTGCTTTGGAGAATACTCTTTGACAGAAACATGAAGACAGTATTCTTAATTGCATGCCTTCTTGGTCTGACTTTGGCTTCCCAGGTATGTTTCAAAAGCTATACTTTTTCAGTTATAGATGCATGTGTAAATATTGTGACAATAATGATTATTATTACTGTAATTAGGCTGAAGTTCACCAGCGTGTGGATCGCTCATTATCCAGCTCAGATTCCGATGAGGTTTGTCAAAAAATCAAACTCAAATTTAAAAATGTAAAATTCAACAAAAACTATCAGCATGCTGTTTTAATTGCTTGTATGGTTGTATCTGTCACAATTCTATCCTATCAGATAGGAGCTTCCCAGCCCCTATTTACCTTCAACCAGATTCTTCAGCTGCTGATGGCCCTTTCCTCTGGAAATGTCCCGGCTCCAACCCCTGCCCCAATGCAAGTGCCAACCACCGCCTCGTCCCCTGCCCCAACGCCAGTGCCAACCCTTGCACCTATCACAGCACGTTAACACCTCCTCCTTTGTTGAGAGCTACAATTTTGAATTTATATGAGAATAATGATTAGAAAGGCTCTGATAGCTATAGTGATATTAGCCTACATTAGAAACAACAAAGAAATAAAATAATAGAAAAAGCAAATCAATCCTACTTTACACTCTTGAACATTAAAATAATTACTTCACAAGCACAGTTATGTGAGCTAAACATATAGTCTTCTGTATTTTTTGTTGTTGCTCTCAGTGTATTTCAGCAGTTTGTTACCATTAAAACAATTTTGCTTTTATATCTTTTGCTGCCTGTGTGTGATTCAGTATTCTGGATGTTAATTCACTTAAGAAATGATTAAAAACATAACTAATACATTTCACATACCACACTTACATAGCACCTGTAGAAATGCAATGCAAAGTACTAGCATCACAAAGAAGGAATAGTAAAATGAATGTGTATTACAGTTTTTTTTAATTGCTTACACACTAAAAGTGGTATATGAAGGCTATAAAATCGCTAAACACAGTATTCAAACTAACTCTACATCATTCAAAACTAGTTATTTTGTTTCATTTGGGAAACATCGCCATTGAAATGCCACACTCATTCACCAATAACTACACCCAATGATCACATGTGAAAACACTTATACCTAATTTGATCACTTAAAACTCATAGTTTTGAGATAGAAAGTCAAGTCAAGTCACCTTTAATTCTATAGTGTTTTATACAAAACAGATTGTTTCAGCTTCATGATAGTAACAAATTCAAATTCTGCTGTAAAGTAGCTCTAACAAGCCAATAGTGTCATTATACAGCTCAAGTCAGTTCAATGTTGATTCAGTTCAGTTCAATAACTGTAAAGTTCATCAATGCACACTGAACAAGCAGAAGACACAAGATTTTTCACAAGTTTTACATTTTTCACATGTGTGTAGTTTAGTGTGGATATGGCTAATCATTTAATGTTTATGTGTAGAGTTGCTACGCAAAAACACCAGCTTGCATGCATAATAGATAACCGCAGGTGTTTTGGCATTCTGACCACATAGTATTTCATTTATTATTATTTACTTGATGACTGTAATCTGGAAACAACTGGAAAAGTCTTATTTGTTGTTGTTACTGATGACAAAACCTGAAGAGATCTTTTAATTGTGGTCCATTATGATTAGCAAAGCTCATGTTGGAATCTGATGAAATAACATATGAAGAATACTGTCAACAGTTAACACGATTTGACAAAAATAAATCATTATTCATATATTTTCTCTTTATTTGATCAGTATTATGATTACTGCATTATCACTCACTACCCCTAAAACCACCTATCCTCAAACCATAACTTAATACTCAATACTACTATACTCTGCCCTGACAGAATTTAATAACAAAAACAAAAAAAATTTCTTTATTAGGTTTCTTTTTAAGACTGTTTTTTATCAACACAGCCAGACATTTATATATATATATTTTTAAATTAGGTAACAACAAAAATGTTATCCTTCATTATAAAGACATTTTCCCCATGTTTCACCTGATATGACTGCAAAAAGTCCATGCAGGGTTTTCTTTTTCTTTTTCTTTTTTAAAATAGCACAATCATGCTTATGTTCTTCACAATCATATGTCAACTTTCCCCCCTTGATTTTTGTAGAAATATACTAATTCCATATGACATTATAGATTCTTGAAGATACTTAGAATGTCACAGATAATGAAGGTAATTATTTATAATCAAAAAATCCCCAGTCACATCCAGCCCTAAGGTGTGCCTTAATCTTTTGTTTTGTTTATGTGTTGCATAAATTCAGTTTAAGTATGTTTACAAATAATATGTACCATAAGAGTGGAGACAACCGTGTGAATCATTTCCCCATTTCCCAATTGTTGAGTAAAGTCAGTAAAACTTGCTAAATACAGAGTGTTACATTTTTCAAACATGTCACTATATGTTACTTCTGCTGATTGGCCAGTTGCATGTCAATAATGTATATATATAGCATTTATCACTGCTGTTTTGATGTCACATCTGAAACAGAAGTCTCTCATACATTTGCCAAAAAGGTAAGAAGCAAACTTTGAATCAGCTGCATTTATATTTATATTTGGGAATTTAGGAGACCTTTTTATCCTATGCAATTTACACAAAAGGAATCTTCCTCTGTTAGATCCGAGCAGCTCTTCTTGAGAACCATGAAATCTTTCCTCCTTGTTGCTTGTGTTTTTGGACTCTGCTGTGCCGTGCTAGTGAGTATCATTCTCTTGCTTTATAATAAACTCTATTTGCTGATGTGCACGTGATATTATATTCCTTTTTTTTAACCGCCACACTGTTTTGTGACATCATTTATAACTCTGAAAATCTGATGAAGATGCAAAATGTCAAATGAATTACTTTTCAGGCACAGGATGAAGAACATCGAGAGAAGCGCTCATCAAGCCAGTCCTCAGAGGTCAGTTTGAATTTGAAGACACTGTTTGTTTGTTTTTTTGCCATTGCATATAATCATTTGAATTGATTATTTTAATTTTCAAAAATGATCCTGAGCCAGGTAAAAATATGTATGTAAAGTACATAAACCATAGAAATACATTCTGACGATGTCAATGTTTGTCTTCATTTTGAAAATCTGTTATGTAGAGTCTTCCTTCGTTGGAAATCTTACTTTGTTCTTCTACTGATATTATTACAGAGACGACCTGGAGGCTTCTTTAACCCATACCCATTTCAGCGTCCCTATCCCTACCCATACTTTCCTCCTTACCTGCCTCAGCCTCAGCCTCTGCCTCAGCCTCTGCCTCTGCCTCCAAACAACAATGCCCTCCTTAGCCTCTTGCCATTCATCTTAGCACAGCTGGCATCCACCCCTGCGCCTGCCCCAGCTCCTGCCCCTGCACCGGCCCCCGCACCAGCTCCTGCTCCTGGTGGGAGATAAGCTACTAGTTAAATTAAACTAGCTAATGTGTCTGATTGACTCTGAATGCAAATTATAATGCCTGCCTCTTGCGCTTGCTATGTTAAAATAAATAAAATAAACTTTGCATCATTGAATCATTTATATGTGTTTTAGTCTTCCTATTTTCCTATTCTTCCTTTTTTGTTTATGAGTATTATCATACATGACTGCAGCCAAAAGTATCAAAAATATTTAAAATTATACAACAGTTAGTCCTCGAATCTTATATGTGTGATTTTTTTGTTGACTGAGCAAAAACAGAACTACTGGCAATATTAAAATTGTCCAAATGTAAGTTCTCAAATTCTTGTTTACTGAACTGTTGTATAAAAGCAATATCAAGCCGCCTGTCACTCCAGTGACAACTTCTCAGAGATGACCCAAGCCATTGTTGCTTGTTCTAATGTGATTTTTCTAAGTCGAGTCTTGGACACAATTCCTTACTTATTTACATATTTGTCATTTGAAATGTTGGACAAAAGCAATGATGTATCCTACATTTTGAAATTTGCTAAATTAAAGCAGTAAGAGCTTGACGTCCAGCTCCCCCTCTCTGGACGTAATGGGTGGAGTTGAAGGTCCAACCTTAACCCTATACCCATATCCGTAAAAATAAATTAGACCATTCACCATAAACCAGTCTGTCAATCATCTCATTAACATCCTCATATACAAACTCCACATGGCATTGTATGCTATTTAACAATTCTTCCAAACATATTGATAGAAGTAGGATGTCTATCTGCCAGTTTTATGCAGATAGACATCTATCTGTTTTTTCATGCAGAGAGTTAATAGTTAATGGCCAAACATAGCCTGTATTGTGAATCATTACAATGTTGTTGAAGGTGACATATAACATGGATGACATTAAATCTTTCTGATTAGTTTAGATTATACAACTCTTTTCACTTTCTGGTTGTTCATTACCATTAAATTAATGTGATGTGTAAGTAAAAAATATATATATTCATGTTTGTAGTTCACAATATCACAAATCCTCCACAGCGTAAGGGACATAATAAACACTCATTAAGACAGTGGCTGCATCTAAAATTGCATACTATATACTATATAGGCTATTAGGTGAAGTTCAAACTGTAGAATTGTATGTTTGAGTTCACAGTATTCATAAAACAGTAGTCGAAAAATACTTAGATGACCTACTACTTCTGTCTCGATTCTGATGGATTCTTTATTATCCCATGAGGCCATGGGAGAGGATTTGTGAATGGCTGTGAAGCGACAGCTGACGCTGATAGGTCACATAACAATGACAACATGACTAGTATGTCCAGATTACATTCATTCACACATTCATACTGTATAGAACATACCTTTTTAACTGTAGCGAAGTAATTACTTATTCAAACAATGTAACCACTCCAGACATGTAACCAGAGAGTATTTGATTTTGAATGTATCCATCACTTGTTTCTTTTGTAAGAGATTGTTAAAGAGTTGTAAAATAGTCTTTTTTTGATTGAATCGGTTGAATGAATGATTCACTGATTCAGTTACTTGTCTCCATCTCCTGATGTAACAATGTAACCTAATTTAAAATACTTTTAATGCTTTTGGTTGCTGTCATGTGATAACAGCCATAAGCACACTTCTATGAGCTTTATAAACATTTACCTTAACTCGAAAGCATAACACAAACACAAATATATGATTCAATGTTGCAAAGTTTATTATTATTATTTTTTTTCTTAGGATACCAGGAGCAAGAGTATTAATTCAGGCATTATAATGTGCATTCAGAGTCAATCAGACACATTCTTATTTTAATTCAACTAGTAGCTTATCTCCCACCAGGAGCAGGAGCAGGAGCTGGAGCTGGGGCAGGAGCTGGTGCAGGTGCAGGGGCAGGAGCTGGGGCCGGGGCAGGAGCAGGGGTAGCGGATGCCAGTTGTGCTAAGATGAATGGCAAGAGGTTGAGGAGGGCATTGTTGTTCGGAGGCCGAGGCAGATTAGGGGGAAAGTATGGGTAGGGATAGGGGCGCTGAAATGGGTATGGGTTGTAGAAGCCTCCAGGTCGTCTCTGTAGTAATAATTAAAAAAGAGTCTACATATAAAAAGATTTTCAAAATGAAGGCATATATCAACATAATCGACATAAAGTACTTCTATGATTTCTATACAAAAATGGCTTTGCATGGCTCAGGATCATGTTTGCACTCAAGAGAAAAAAAAATATATGATTAATTACACTCTAAAAAATGCTGGGTTAAAAACAACCCAAGTTGAAAATGGACAAACCCAGCTACTGAGTTGTTTTAATCCAGCGGTTGGGTTAAATGTTTGCCCAGTGCTGTCCAGTTTTATTTAACCCAACTATTGTTTAAAAATTACTATATGGCTGGCTTAAAATGAACCCAAAATAGGTTGGAAATTAAAAATCAGACACATAATTACTAGAGGCAACAATAAAAATCAAAAGGTGAACATTTATTAAAAAGCAGTTTAATAAATGTTTATTGTTTATTATTCATTAAACTTATTAATGTTCATTTATTAAACATATTAATAAAATATTAATTTCTAACATATTTTGGGTTCATTTTAAGCAAGCAATGCAGTTATTTTTAAACAATAGTTAAATAGAACTACCCAGCAGTCTTAACCCAGCTGCGGTTGTCCATTTTCAACTCAACTTGGGTTGTTTTTAACCCAGAATTTTTTAGAGTATAATTAAAAGTGCAATGACAAAAATCAAAGAGAATTTGTTTGCAGAGAGTTTTTGAACTGACCTCAGAGGAATGACTTGATGAGCGCTTCTCTCGATGTTCTTCATCCTCTGCCTGAAAAGAAATGGATTGGTCATTTCCAGTGTTATACAGTAAGTTACAGAAAAGTTTTGTGGGGGGTTGAAACATAAATTGAATAGACATCAACAAATATGCATGTGATCAACAAGAGTATGATACTCACTAGCACGGCACAACAGAGTCCAAACACACAAGCAACGAGGAGGAAAGATTTCATGGTTCTCAAGAAGAGCTGCTCGGATCTAACAGAGGAAGATTCCTTTTGTGTAAATTGCATAGGATAAAAATGTCTCCTAAATTCCCAAATATAAATATAAATGCAGCTGATTCAAAGTTTGCTTCTTACCTTTATGGCAAATGTATGAGAGACTTCTCTGTTTCAGGTGTGACCTCAAAACAGCAGTGATAAATGCTATATATATACATTATTGACATGCAACTGGCCAATCAGCATTCACAGGGTTGTCTCCACTCTTATGGTACATATTAATTGTAAATATACATACACTGAATTTATGCAACACATAAACAAAACAAAAGATTAAGGCACACCTTAGGGCTGGATGTGACTGGGATTCTTTAATGATTATTAATTGCCTTTCCGACATCTGTCAAGGTTTTCCTACATCTAGAATGATATATGGAATTAGTAGTATTATATACTTTATCATTGAGTCTATCCTCTCCAAAGGAGCAGGCATTAATACACTGTAATATGTGCGAGGGTTGGCAGAGGCATTGAGGCAGGGGATGGGGCGGGGGTTGGTGCCGGGACTGGAGTTGGGACAGTTCCAGACTAAAGGGCCATGCAGATGAAAAAGCTGGTCTAAGGTCAGTTGAGGCAGGAAGGGAGAAAAAAACAGATCCATAATTAAGAAAAATAAGACACATCATATAAGCAACAAAACTTACAACATACTGATGTGTTACATTTTATATTGATATTTACGTACATTTCATAGCTCATCGTAGCATTATGATATATCATAGGCTTGTATGATGTACAACAACAGAAAATTGTGATGTTTCGCATCTCTGAAATGAAATCATTTTTATGACTTATTAAACCTTACTTACTACTGCAATTGGTTGGATGTGTTCTCTTTTAAAGCAAAAAGCTGTCTATAAGTAATAAACAGTTATTTTACCGATGCTTTTATCTGAATTTATCTTTACATTTAACTTAAAATTTACGTTTGCATTTATTTATTTAGTAACTTTATTTAGTTACTTTATCTAGTTACTTGCTGCCAAAGTTTTTATACAGCTACTGTATATCATTCAATTTTTTTTTTTTTACTTAGTAACAATAAACAAATCTTAAATACTTGACTGTTTTGCAGTGACATATTTTCTTCATAAAGGAAAATGTATTAGGTAGAGAGAGACAGACATCACTTGTCTCGCAGTATAACCACGATTATCAGAGATTAACAAATCCTCTGAAGTAATGTAACCAGAAAGTTTTTAAGATGTTCCTAAGATGTCACAATTGCGTAAACTGACAGTGAGCTTTTGGGAATTTGTAGGATTTAAGGATTACGACATGACTAAATATTGGGACATAGACAAGATTTGGTACATATTAGGCCTATATCACATCATAAAATTGTTTACTGAAAACCACAGATCACATTTTTATATATTTATGTGCGACCTATCACCATAAATAGCCTGTTATTCATCTCATTAACATCCTCATATACAGTACAAACTCCACATTGCATTTAATGCATGCTATTTAACAATTCTTCCAAACATATTAGAGATAGCATATCTGCCCGTTTTGAGTTAGTTAATGGCCAAACATAGCCTGTTTTGCTGTTGTGATGTTTGTATCTATAAAAAAAAATTACAATGTTGTTGAAGGTGAAATATAACATAGATAACATTAAATGTTTCTGATCCGGTTAGATTATTCAAGCCTTTTCACATCACAATGACAATATGACTAATGTAGTATGTCCAAATTACATTCATACACACATTCAAACTGTATAGAACATACCTTTTTAACTGTAGCGAAGTAATTACTTATTCAAAAGATGTACCTACTCATCGATTTTGAATGTAGCCAGTCACTCGTTTCGTTTGTAAGAGAATCAGAGTTTTTGAATGAATCGGTTGAAAGAATGATTCAATGACTCAGTTACTTGTCTCCATCTCCTGATGATGTAACCTAATTTAAAATATCTTTGATACTTTTGGTTGCTGTCATCATAACAGTCACAAGCACACTTCTATATACTTTATATATATTTACCTTTTTTTAAAAAAGAGAAAGAATACACAAACACCAATTTATATGATGCAAGAGCATTACAAGGTGCTCAGCTTTAACTGGTAACTTATCTTCCACCAGGGGTACACTTCTATTTACTTCATATACATTTGCCTTTTCAAAAAAGAGAAAGCATAACACAAACACAAATATATATTCAGTGATGCAAAGTTTAATTATTTTACATTTTAACAAAGCAAGAGCAAGAGGCAGTGATTATTTAGTGATTATTAATTGTCTTTACGACATCCGTCAAGGTTTTCCTACATCTAGAATGGTATATGGAATTAGTAGTAATATATACTTTTTCATTGAGTCTATCCTCTCCAAAGGAGCAGGCATTAATACACTGTAATATGTGCGAGGGTTGGCAGGGGCATTGAGGCAGGGGATGGGGCGGGGGTTGGTGCCGGGACTGGAGTTGGGACAGTTCCAGACTAAAGGGCCATGCAGATAAAAAAGCTGGTCTAAGGTCAGTTGAGGCAGGAAGGGAGGAAAAAACAGATCCATAATTAAGAAAAATAAGACACATCATATAAGCAACAAAACCTACAACATACCAATGTGTTACATTTTATATTGATATTTACATACATTTCATAGCTCATTGTAGCATTATATGATATATCATAGGCTTGTATGATGTACAACAACAGAAAATTGTGATGTTTCGCATCTCTGAAATGAAATCATTTTATGACTTATTAAACCTTACTTACTACTGCAATTGGCTGGATGTGTTCTCTTTTAAAGCAAAAAGCTCTCTATAAGTAATAAACAGTTATTTTACTGATGCTTTTATCTGAATTTATCTTTACATCTGACTTAAAATTTACAATTGCATTTATTTATTTAGTAAACTTAGTTCAGTTATTACAGTAAATGGCCTGGGGTTAGGCGACCCTGTGTTGGAGCTCTGTGTTGGAGCATAACAAGTTACTAAATCATGATCACCACCCACTCTTCCTTTCTGTTGTCTTTGAGATATACCTGCTGCCAAATTTTTTTATACGGCTATATCATTCAGCATTTTTACTTAGTAACAAATCCTAAATACTTAACTGTTTTGCAGTGACATATTTTCTTCATAAAGTAAAATGTGTAAAAACGTACAGAGAGACAGACATCACTTGACTCGCAGTATATCAGGGATTAACAAATCCTCTGAAGCAATGTAACCAGGAAGTTTTTAAGACGTTCCATGAAGATGTCACAATTGCATAAACTGACAGTGAGCTTTTGGGAATTTGTGGGATTTTAAGGATTACGACATGACTAAATATTGTAATGGCCTTATAGATTAAGGTTTGTGTGCACAATGAGTAAAAAAGTAAATGCATGTGTGCTAAAACTCTTTGAGACCATTTGAGTGCATTCGCTGGACTAGGATAAATCTCAGTGTTTTCACATTTCTTTCAGGACATCAGGAAGACTCAATGAATTGCATGATAGTAAGTACAATGGATACATTTAAATGTACTACTATACTTCAATTTAGTTAAAGTTATCTTCATATAGGGAAGACCGGGGCAAGTTGTCACACTGTACAATATATTTTCTACATTAAAGAAGCTATTTAAGCTATTTATGAAACTTTTTGATGGAAAAGTACAAATAACTAGCAAATATTGTAATATGTTGTAGAAATGTTAACATTTAAAACACATTTGACAACTTTTATAACATGACATGTGACAACTTGCCCCAACCTTGACATGAAATTTGACAAATACTCATTTTCATTATAGAGTTTACAAGTGTGGTTTTAAAGTGTTGTTTACACTACAGCTTTTAGGAAAGTATGATGCTGGAATTTGGAGATTGAAATGTTTTAAAACAATTATCTCAGTTTATCATACACTTTAAATATGAAACTTTTTGTGAAAAAAAGATTTATTGTCTGAACTTTTAGATGTTGTCCTCAAGCCCTCTCTTCTACTCATGAGTGACTCTTTGTGGCTAACTATGGTACTTGCATGTAGAATTAGTTGCAGTCTTTAAATGTAGTGTTTATCTGTCTTAGTTAAAATTCTTTCTCTATTTAATATCAGTTGTACTGAATTGCCATTATTACTGAGATCACTATGATTTTAGATCTGTTAGGATTGTCTTTTCTAAATAAGGTTAAAAAAAGTGCCATCCCAAAATGAAGAGTCTCATGTTATTGACCATGCTGTGGCTCATTCCCTCTGGAGCTGTAAGTAAATGTTGTTTTTGAATTATGTTTTTACTCTCATTGTAGTTTATATCACATCCTATTGTGTTATGTAACTGAGCAGCACAGCTCATTTAAGCCTTTAGAACTGAATCAAACAACATTCATGATACTTTATGAAATAACTATTATTATAATAACATGAACACGTCATTTAAAAATTCCTTCCAGCTTTGCCGTTATAAGCCTTGGAGCTCCTCTGGCAGTGATGAGGTAAACTCCCAATGCTCCCAATTATAACAAATATGTAATTTTCTCCTGAAGCTGAACAAAATACATAACACAATTTTTACCAAATATATCCCACAGTGTGTGACTGTTTATAATGTCTTTGCTCTAGAGGATCTATTGGCCCCATGGAGGTCGCCATTTTCATTTGAGGCCGGCTCCACCTGGACCTCTGTTCCCTCGGTGGCCATTTCAGTGGCACCTGCTGCCTTGTCCAGTCCCGGCCCCTGCCCCGGCTCCGGCTCCGGCCCCTGCACCAGCAACAGCACCAGCACCCACACCCAGTCCCCCAGTCACCACCACCACCACCACCACCACCACCCTCCGTGGAGATGGTGGAAAGTAGAGCAGGGGTTGTTTTGGACCACAATGGCCTAAATGATTTACTTAAAGTACCCTTGAAAGTTTAGTAGTTTAATGCTTTCAATAAATATAGTGAATCTGTTTAACATGTTATTGGGTTGTTATTTAGTTGTTGTTTATAATACAACTATAAAATAAAGCAACTATGTGTTTAAGTTATTATCAAATCGGAGCTCCAGTAGGAAATAAAGCAATAAGCCCCATGAAGCCGTAGTTTACAGTGAATTTATAACAGCTATGGGCGTTGTTAGGCACGACGCAGAGCGGTTAATATAAATTCACTGTAAACCACGGCTTCACAGGGCTTATTGCTTTCATAAAATGGTTACCACACAATACAAATATTAAAGACAAAAATATGTATCAGTGCAACTTTCATGAAGTAAAATCATTAAAAGCCTTCCGCTGGAAAAAATAGTTCGTGACCGTGAACAACAACAGAAGTTACATTATTACGCCATTAGATGGCGGCAAAGATTGTCTTTATGAGCGAGTCGCAAAGACTTTTATACTGAAACTTGTTGTGAACACGGAACAAGACGCAAATGACAAATGCTTTGATTAGCACTGTCAGTGTCAGCAGGGCATGGGAAAACCCATTAAATGTTAAAAGGACGAGATCGCAGAGAACATTCAAATGGATTTTTTATTATGAACATAGAACTGACCTGAAGGAAAATGCCTAATCTGAATGCAGGTAATATACTCGGTCACTCAATATCTCTCTCACAATACTCTTCTACATAATTCAGTAAGCATCAATGAACAAACATATGTTTACGTTGCTAAGAGTGGTTGCTAAGAGAGACACAGCAACATACACATTCAGTGGCGCAGCGATACATGTAATGCAGTCAGCTGTATGTTTTCAGGAATTTTACAACGGCTTCGAACGCGGCTCAACCAATCAGAATCAAGGGCTGGAACTATCCGTTTTATAATCCTCTCTGAGACCCTCCATAGTGTACAGCAAGCAAAAAAAAGTTTACTATGTAAGATTACATGGGCACATATAATCACATATAATTAACATACTTCTGAAGTACTACTATACAGAACACACTTATGACATGGTCTTGTATAATTTAGGATCATTGTAGTCAACCAAATTTTAAATATCCAACAACTTGCTGTCGAAGCTCTGTGACCAAATGCCAATATTAAGCATGCGTAGACACCCAAAATTGTGAAGTGAAAATAATTTCTGAATGAACAGTCAGTCATTTCAGATTATAGCTTGAGTGTTGTTTAATGTAATGGTCAATGCATGCAACTCTGAGGCATTATGCACTACTGTAGGTGTGGTGCAAGTGTCAACAGAGCAAGATGTGGGTATGTAATTTTGAGATTTTGAGATTGTTTTGGGTGGGACAATATGACTCCTGAGTCACTACACGCTTATTAAACACAGTCTATCTTAAGAGGAAATATCTTCAAATGCATCGGTCATGTATGGTCTATGCACTGTCTTCAAAATGGTACGCAAAAATTAGCACAGTTTTTAAATGATGGAGTCTTGTTGTTTGCATATCCAGTCACATTTAGGGAATTCCTGGCTGTTTCGTTAAAACTGCTGTCTGTGTCTGCATTTCTATTTGGTCTGAACCCAACTTAATAATAACAGTTATCTCACCACAATGTGAAATTAGTATAGCTCTTACTGTGGGAATGACAGAATTATACTGTCATTAACTGAGCCAAAGTGGCTTTTTCGAAGGTTGCTGTGGTTTCACTTTAATCAACATTGGAAAGACAAAATCAGTGAGAAGCAACCTCAGATGAGACAAACGATTCTGGTGTGGGGGAACACAACATCTTGATTTATTGAAATAAACCAGATTTCTTCATTATTCTGAGATGTTATCCTGTTTCTACTCTAAAATGTGCTTGCTGTGAGAATAAATGTATTGTACTCACAGACTACCACAAACACACCTAGATTTTATGCTCATATTTATCTTCTATTGATTGACATTTGATACAATAAAACTCAATATATCACATCACCCAAACTTGTCTGGATATGTCTAGCGCTTTAAATGGGTTGTTTGACGATTCATTCAAAACTAAATGTTCTCTAGATTGTACAATTAAATCATGGTCTGAGGTTTAATATTGTCTGAGGTCAGAGCCGATTTCTCATGTCTTCTCCAGATCTGATTGGTTGCTTGAGGAATGGGCACTGTTTAAGTACACCCTTATCTACTTAAATTTTTTCGTTGTGATCAAAGGATTTTAAAGTGAGTATTTGGCTTTTTTTCTGTCATGCAATATTAGCTATTAATTTCATATTTTTAAGTTGTGTAGTGCACATGTATTTACTGTGTGTGTATTTTTAGGTACAGTATGACACAAATGAGGCTTATAGCGTTGCTCGTGTGTTTTCTAGCTGGAACATCTGGAGTTCCAGTGAGTCATTACAGTCCTCTCTGTTCATCCATTTGAAACTTGATTTCTTTAGAGATATTTCAGGGTTATATTATAGAAATCATACATCATAAGAATGCTAATTTATGAATGTTCTTTACTTCTCTGTGTGAACCCACTACTGCATTAATAATCTGAGGTGCAGTTAATGGCATCATTTATTATTGTTGGTTTGATTACTCAGATTATGTAAGACTCAGATATTATTCATTTCTAATTAACTCTCATTAATTAACTCCTTCATAGATCTCCCCAAATGCTGATGTGATTGAATCAGTCCCAATGGGAGATATGCCAGCACAAGGAACCCCAGTGATACAGTCCTCACTGTCTGGGTCTGAAGTACTGGTACAAGCAAAACATGTGCCACAGCAGTTCCAGCCTAAATCTCCCAGAGTGCCTCAGACACACCTGGCCACTCTGACCAATCCATGGGTCCAACCCAACCCCAATACAGGTCTCAGTCAACACTTTCAATACATTCCCTATCCTCATCTCCAGCAACCACAGGTAAGAAACTTTTATAAATTCACTTGAACTATGAATTCACTAATATCTTATCTTAATAAGACAGTCCAAGAATTAATTTTTGGTAACAATTTATGGTAACACTTTAGTTTAGGGTCCAATTCTCACTATTAACTAGTTGCTTATTAGCTTGCATATTACTAGGATATTGGCTGTTTATTAGTACTTATAAAGCACATATTAATGCCTTATTCTGCATGACCATATTCATCCCTTAATCCTACCCAATACCTAAACTTAACAACTACCTTACTAACTATTAATAAGCAGTAATTAGGAGTTTATTGAGGCAAAAGTCGTAGTTAATAGTTAGTTAAAGGATTAGTCCACTTTTAAATAAACTTTTCCTGATAATTTACTCACCCCCTTGTGATCCAAGATGTTCATGTCTTTCTTTCTTCAGTCGAAAAGAAATGAAGGTTTTTGACGAAAACATTGCAGGATTATTCTCCTTATAGTGGACTTAAATGGCCTCCAGACGGTTGAAGGTCAAAATTACAGTTTCAGTGCAGCTTCAAAGGGCTTTAAATGATACCAGACGAGGAATAAGGGTCTTATCTAGCGAAACGACCGGTCATTTTCGAAAAAAAAATGTAAATGTATGTACTTTATATAAACAAATGTTCGCCTTCTAAGTGCTTCCGCCAAAACCGCATTTCCGTATTCTCCAAAAAGTTTACGCTGTATGTCCTACGCCTTCCCTATTCTACTTACGGACGAACGCAGCGCCAGTTAAATTTTTTCCGTAAGTTGAATAGGGAAGGCGTAGGACATACAGCGTAAACTTTTTGGAGAATACGGAAATGCGGTTTTGGCGGAAGCACTTAGAAGCCGAACATTTGTTTATATAAAGCATATACATTTACATTTTTTTCGAAAATGACCGGTCGTTTCGCTAGATAAGACCCTTATTCTTCGTCTGGTATCGTTTAAAGACCTTTGAAGCTGCACTGAAACTGTAATTTTGACCTTCAACCGTCTGGAGGCCATTGAAGTCCACTATAAGGAGAATAATCCTGGAATGTTTTCATCAAAAACCTTCATTTCTTTTCGACTGAAGAAAGAAAGACATGAGCATCTTGGATGACATGGAGGTGAGTAAATTATAAGGAAAAGTTTATTTGAAAGTGGACTAATCCTTTAATAGTGAGAATTGGACCCTAATCTAAAGTGTGACCCAATTTATTTCAATAGTCCAATTTAGACATTTTACTAACTACAAGTAACTTTGTAACTACATGTCAACTAACTCTCATTAGAGAATTAGTTGACTGCCTGCTTAATATTTAACACTTTTTTTTGATGGTCCCCCAACAGACATTATATTGACTACAAGTAACTTTGCAACTACATGTCAACTTATTCTACTAACCCTAACCCTAAGCTAACAGTCTACTAATACTCTAATGAGAGTTAGTTGATATTTAGCTGCAAATTAATTAGAGTTAGTTGACATGTAGTTGCAAAGTTACTTGTAGTTAATGGACTATCGAAATAAAGTGTAACCAAATTTTTAAATGAAATGATATAATTAATATTATTATTATTTAAGAATAATATTATCTAATGTATTAATCATTTAAATAATACATGTATTAAAATACCTAATACATTTCCCCCTTGTATTTTTCAGTTTTTCTATTATCCCATTCTTGGATCACAATCCAGGAACCCAACAGTAAGAGTGTTTCCATTGTTTAGGGAACAATATTAGACATATATGTGGTTTTGTTTGTAGTAATCAAAAATACACCACAGGAAGAGCTAAAAGACTGGGTTCAGCAGGTTTATTCTGATTCGAGGTCCAAACCCAAACTTAATTAACTTCAGCTATGTAACCCTCAAGCAAGCCTTTGTGTTAAGACTCTTTGGTAATCAAAAATATTTTGCTGGAGGAAATCTACTTGTCTGTCTTCTGTGTGTCATGTCTGAGGAGTTTTGATTTATTGAGGAAACTTGCTGCACTTGATGTGTCCAAACAACGAGGGTTGACGTAATATACTGCAGTAAAATGTGTGCACACAAATAAAATCTCTGTCAGCAATTTGTCAGTTCAGCATCCCAAGAGGAGTCACTGGGTTCATTCACTCTTGATTGAATCTCATCTGTTCCAGAATCCACTTCTTACTTATTACTGTTGTCTTTACTATTTGTCTTTAATCTCCAAAAAAGTTAGAATTTGTACAGTTAGTTCTCAAATGCTCCTTTCCATCATCAGTTCCCCTATGGAGTGCCTGTTTTCCAGCACGCAACCTCTCAACAATATCCTGCAAATGTAGTTCCAGCTTCACAGTCATTAATGGCACAAAACAAACAACACAAGCCAAATGCTCACCAAATGCATCCAAACCAACCTCAGCAACAACAGGTATCAACACAAACATTCTGGACTCAAGCAACTCTAGTATTTTGAAAATATCCTAATAAATCATGTGTTTTTCCACAGGTTCAACAATTTCTTTACATGGTTCCACAGATTCAACAGCGAATGGTGAATGAATTGATATGAATTGTTATACAATGGTATATTTATTCTGTAAATATGTTTTTTTGGGGGTAATTCCTTATGTGAATGCTTTTTAAAGGCTGGACCATATGGCGGATTGAGCTCCGAGGAAATTCAGGTAAAATGAGGCTACAGGGAGGTCTAAAAGTCTGAGACTATTAGTGAAGATGCTTCTTTATTCTATTCTATTCTATTCTATTTGATATTTTTCTTCTCGTAACTTCTGTTCAAATTCTCTAAATCCTACAACATTAACTTATTTAGAAGTTTAAAAAAGATCAGACACTGCTGTCTTTGAAAAGTCTTTTTTTTTTTCTTTCTTTCTTGGAATTCATAAATATTTAGCCTAAATCTCTATTTATGTCACACACAGAACATGGGACATATGGGCCATGTTAACATGCACATGCCTGAGTTTAGAGGCAATGTGTTTCCTGTAGCTGGACCACAACCTGTTGTACCTGTTAGCTCTTTAGGACCAGCCAATACCTTCCACATCAACACCTTCCCTGCCAATGGAATGACCTTCTCGGGCACTACTGAGGTTCAGCCACCAAGCGTTGTAGCTGTACCACCCAGTTGGGATGCCATACCTGCTACTGGTGGATCCCATCCAAATAATGGAGCGCAGCCTAATAGGATTGCTACTGTGCAGGACTATGAGCGAGTGCCTTGTGATCATGTCCAATCTGCTGAAAACCCCTTAACCAATACTGGACCTTTGTCTTCTGGTCATGGGACTTTCATTTCGGCTGTCTTGCCCACTGTCCAACCCGATCCCCATTACAATGATCCCAATCTAGTGCCCACTACATTCCCAACACCAGAAGAAGCTCTTGTTCCAGCGTCCCCACCACTGCTTTCCGATACTGTCGACACCAAGACTGATTTGCACCCCTAAGGCAAATCTTTGCATGTCTTTACTGCAAGATTTATACAAATATGCATTTTGTATTATGCTAATGGTTTATATATTGGGTTAACGCATGGATGGAAGTTTTTAAATATTTTTCATAGCAATTCTGATACTGTACTTTGTTTACTTGTTACTATTCCTTTATCTTTCATTGAACTAAAGTTTTGACTTTGTGTCGACCATTGTAAAAGATTTAAAAATCAAAACCTATTTCTGACTTTTGTACTGTGAACTATGTGTGTGGTCCTCAACGTATATACTAGACATATAATTAAATACAAAGTTAATTACAGCCCGAGGCTCCTTCTGTGTTTCATACAGTATATCTGTCATCAAGTGTCAGCAGGGTTAATGGTACTGGAAAAATGTGCACACTTAACCCAGAGAAAAAAAACATACGAGTGAATAAAAATTAGTTTTTAAGTATATAATTAAAGTGCAGTTAATGCCATCAGAATAACAGAATCACCTACTGGTAGAAAGGGCACATACAGAGAGGGCCAAGAAAACAAAGTAACGTTAACTTGTTTAAAAAATGATATAGAAGTAATTCATTCATTGCAAGTAATTCTTGAGCCAAGAACCACTTTAGTGATAGCTGTTCAGTACATGAAACACTGTATGGAGGTACAGTGTAGGTTGAAGGCCAAAAAATACAAAATATGACAAGATTATGGCAAAATTGAACCATTATACAATACCTGGAAAAAATGAACATAAAAGCCTGAGTAGTAAGAATATTTTTTTTATCTTCAAATAAGAATCAAACTTTCTGAAAGTCAACAGTCAATTTATTGACTTTTACTGCAGTGTCGCAATGTAACATTAAATACAAATCCAGAATGTAACTCAAAGAAAGTAGGTATATATTTCTTTCCACACATATGTATTGCAATAGCAATTTATCTTAAATGGAAAATCATTTAATAATCTTAGATAGAGTGTCTTTTTGTCTATTTTGGTACTTATTATTTATAACATTATTTATAAATATTTTATTTTCTAGCAGTGTCAGGAAGTTTCTTACAGTTTGAACAAGTGTGAACATTGCTGTCAGAGAGCTATTAAGATTTCATCACCTGTGCTATAAATGTATTTTCTGATTGCGTTTGATTTATTTGTGCTGTACTGTCACATACCTCTAAAGTATCATGCCAAATTCAATGTAATTACAATCAGAGCCAAAATTTTGCTTTGAGCTAAGCAAAGATATATTTTTGCTTTAAATGCACCTCTATAAAGGAACTTGGCTGGTCACCAAAGCCAATCAGATGCTGATGTTATGGGCCTTTTGTTTGTCAAAGAGAATATAAGGAGAAGATCTAGAAAGCAGTATCACAAAATCCTCCTCAACAATCCTGATCACGCTCAAGAGTCTTAAACGAAGGTAAGGTATTATTAATTCAACGAGCGACTAAAGGGAACATCAATAACTGTTTGGGGTTGAAGGTTGTAGGATTCAATGGTGCTCCTGTCCTTGATCTGCCTTCTTGTTGTAGATGGTTACATAGAAGATAGCCAACAATGAAACTATATCTTTGCATTTCTCATTTCAGACATCATCATTCAACATGAGATCCCTCATTTTGCTGGCATTTGTCATTGGAGTGGCCTACTGCGCTCCGGTACGTGATCTATTTCACTGTTATGTTTTTATTCATATGTGATGCTAACATTGTGATGACATTCCTGTTCTCTCACCCACAGCAAATGCTGTATTATGAGCTAGAGTACAAACCTGTAATGGCTCAACAGGTTAGTTTGATCCAAACATGAAATTAATACATAGGGGGTGAATTTAGGTTGATTGGGACACTTTTTCCCAGTCATCTCAATGGCAAAAAAAAGTCTTCCAATCAGCCTGAATTCACCTCTATTTATTTATTTAAAAAGACAGATAATGTGAATACATAGTTTGTGTAAAAGAAAATATATATGTCACATAGGATGTGATAGTATTATGAATTGTATAAAAAGTGTGTATGATGATCTACAGGCTCGTCCTGCTGGGGCCGCTGCACCTAGTCCTTCTGAAATAGAGATTGTAAGTGTGCCGTGAAACAGATTACTATTGCTATTACTTGATAATATATTACTCAGACATAGAATAAATATTATATTATAATAATATTTTAGATGTACATTTTATGTAAGTATAAACTTATATCCTTTTTTTCATTCTTTTCCAGCTTTTGGCAGCTCACCAGGCTGCAGCTGGAGTTCCTGTAAGTTGCAAATGGGTTTCTTTTCACAGAATATGTCTGCTAGTTTAGCATTCAATCAGTCCTTACTCATTTTGGCTTATTCTTCACAGGCTCAACCTGTCCGTGGCTTCATCAAACACGAGATTCCCCAGCCCGCAGGCAAAGAAAGTATTGAAGTTGTACGTGTTTCCGCATTTTTTATTTTCCTACTGCTCCATGAAATCCATTAAGATCCCTCATTTCTCCACAACCATGTTGAATTTCATTCATTTTCCTCTGTTTTCTAGCTGTACCCCTTCGGCTTTCCTCAACCTGCCCCAGCTGCCCCTGCTGTCCCAGCTGTCCCAGCTGCCCCAGTTGCTCCTGCTGCCCCAGTACAAACTGAAAATTTGTGATATATTTAATAATATAACATATATATGAGGCTGTGTATAATGTGTTGTACTTTTTTAGGCTCCTGTTCCAAAGGACGATGATGATCATGATGACTAAACCAGGTTGGTTGGTTAAGTAATAATTATAACCAAGATATCCATCATAATGCTGTAATGCCACACATTTAACAGTTTTTGCAAAGGAATATGCAACATTGTACACTGGTTAATGACACTGACTTTTAAATAGCGAAAAACTCCACCTGGTACAGTTACAACATATTCTTATTTATAATTATTATAATAGAATACAGAATAGAAACCTTTCTGCACTGTAAAAAAAATATTTTCATGATTTATCACAACATTTTTTTCTTTTGTCAAATCAACTTCGAATATTAATGTGGTTCAGATAACATAATATTTTGAGTTTCTGTTGATTAAACCAATCACCTTCATTGTATTAACTCAAATTTTTAATTTCAGTGAACTCAAAATTTTAAGGCAACCAGGTAACTTACTTTTTTAAGTTAAACCAACAATTCTTTTTTACAGTGTGTGCAATACAACATTTCTAAAGCCTTCACTTTTTTTCTTTTTCTCACAGATAAGCTGACTACCAATTCCTGACCAACAAAGAAGCTGCTTGTGTTTAGCAGATTGACTGCGCTAAATGCTTTCTTGCTTTAGAAATAACGATGATCCTCAAATGGTGCTTTTTCAGTGGCTTGATGCATGAGAGCCATAAAATCATATGCTTTTTCTGCAACCATGTTTTTAAATCTTGATTTATAATAAAGCGTACACTCAATACCTTGCCTCCTTGTGTGCATTATTATTAGTGTTATTTTGTTTTTATGTTGTTTATTCATATAAAAATAGGCTGAAAATAAATATCATCCCAAGAAAGCACATTATTGTTCAGACAGTTCTCTTGTTGCAATTAAACATCAGTAAGTTTGTACACAAAAAACAAACTCAGTTCCTATTTTTGATAGCACTGATATTTTGTAGCTTCAAAAATATAGGCTGGTGATATCAGCAGTTCCCTCAACTGTTATCATTATAATAATAGCTGACAGAAAGGCAGACAATGTCTGACTAAAGGGTCATTTTCTCAATAACCATCTTTCTCCATCTGTGAGGTCATGATAAAGTCTAGCCTGAGAGGGATTGGCTAAGCGCTAAGCCAGAGACCAAATAAAAGCATGAAAACTCATGTGCCAGAGCTAGTGAATCTACCTGCAGACAAGGTGAGAAAGCTGATTGACCATTTTCGTGCACTGTAAGTGGTTCTGTTTCTATGTTATTGTTCAGAAATATCACACCTTCATTGGTGTTGTCTGTCTAAGGTCACATTTTTGTTTGTGTAAGGCTGGTGAATCCATAAACATGTGGACATCTATCCTGTGTCTTCTTCTGGCTGGTGCAGTATCCTCAGCACCAGTAAGTACACATCAAACCTTTTTAAAGGAATGTCTTTGTACTTATAAAGGCTTGTTTTATGTGTCTGGGTTGCCCAGATGCCGAAACTGATCCTTTTTTGTGTGCATGTGTGTTTATGTCTCTCTCTAGCTTTCACCGTTTTTCAATTATCTCCCTCATTATGGCAGCCCGAAGCAGGTGGGGCTAACCACACATGAACATTCTTGACTTTTCCATATCCAAAAATGGCATAAAAGTCTTCGGAATCTCTTGCTTTGACCATAATCAACACATTGCATTGAGTTTTATGTTGAAAATAGCTCTTTAATATTACACTGTATGATGACATGCTACTCCATGACATGTGTTTATATAATATATAGGTTTAAGTGACTATCCTGAGGTTGCTACAGAACATGTATTGAACATACTAATTATAATGGAACTAAACTTGTTCTTTTTGGGCATCTACTAAAGTGAATTTAAACTCCTTTCATTTTCTTTGGGGAATAATGGTGGCTTCCAGGGAATACCATCACAGCCACATCCTGGTCTGACTGCTCCAATCAGCATGGAAATCGTATGAGCTATTTTTTTTCTCTGTTTGTAAAAATGTGCTTTTGGTACCTTAAGGATTTATTTCTGCCTGATCTAAAAATGACTTTTATTAGGTTAGTGTAACCTAATGCACTGGATTTAATTTGAAACTATTTTCACTAAGAATATGCTATAAAATTTCACAAATAGGCTACCTACAAGGAAATGGCAAGTGAAATAAATGTGAATTTTTGTAAAACGTACTCCAAAAAACTTTACAAATTTACATTTAATTGAATTTAATAATTTAATTTCTAGACCTACCATGAGGCACATTAGGTTACTTAACCTGATCTAACCATTAACAATTGTTTTAATTAGGTTAGTGTAAGTGTATTCAGGGTCATTCAGTCATATTAAATAATAAATATTTTTTGACAATTTTTTTTTTTTTTTTTTAAGATGGTAGGCTAGTATTGCGTATGTGGTGTATAACATCCTAAAAGTTTTATTATTATTATTAAATAGATTTTCCCACCGAGATTCCCTACTAATCCAGCAGGGGGAGCAGCTGGCACATCGGTGAGTCTGCTAAGTTTTGCTATCTGCAAGGCTAGCTTGTTTTGCTTCTTTGTTAGATTTCTTTTTTAGATTTAAACTCTCAGCTCAATCAGTTGAATCAATATATACAACATGTGTGTATACCAAAAGACTAGAACATAATTACTACCATTCACGCTGGGGCATGGCTCTCTCTTTCTGTTCTCAGTCATTCCCAGCACAAGGGTTCATCAAGTACTCTCTCCCAAAGGCTCCCGGCAGAAAAAGCGTGGAAATCGTGAGTGAACAGACCCGAAGGCTAATTTCAGCCCTTGCTCTGACTTAGATAGAAATGTTTAAGTAGGCCTATATATGCTGTAGAAAGTCAATCCAGCAGAGTGTCGCTTGTGAAACATCCTTGCTCTTCCCCTCTGATGCAATGAATGCTGATTTTGTTTTTCTTTCTCCTCATTGAAGTTTTACCCCTATGACTTCAGTCAGCGCCAGGTAGGATTTACTTTGAAACAATGTTCACTCAGAAATTGCTAGTACATTTCACAAATAATTGCAAAGAAACGACAGTAACACATTGAATTAAATGTGAAATTTTGAAGTTGAAATTGATTATATCTGTTGTTTTATCGTCTCATAAATAGCTGAGCAGTACAAATCTTACTTCTTTCTGGGAGTACTAGTTGTATCCATCATTGAATAATTTTCCTGTTTATCACTGTAAGGCTGCTTTGAAACAGTCTGTATTGTAGTTATAAAGAGGTATATAAATAAGGTGACTTGTTGTTTATATTTCAGGAACAACCAAATATTCCCCTGATACCTCAACTTCCAAATGTAAATTCTTCAAATTACTTCAACATTTTGACATTATTCTTAAAAAAAAAAAAAAAACTATTATAGTATAATATTGTAATTTATTTTTATATGTTTGTTGATGTATAGATCTTCCCCTTCGACTTTATGCCACAGACAATTCCTCAACAGCCACCCGTGGTGAGAAAAAAATGCTTTGAACCTCTTTGGTTTCATAATTACTGAAAACGATCATCACTTGCACTGTTATTGGAATTTGCTGAAACACCTGAATGTTGAAACGCTGTGAGCTTTTATTGCATTTCTACACAGAACCCACCATTCCAGGATGGTCCTCCACAAGCCCAAGATCCTCAGCAGCAAGCCCAGCCGGAGCAGCAGGCTCAGACAGGACAGGTGTGTGTGTGTGTGTGTGTGTGTGTGTGTGTGTGTGTTTGAATGCATATGTGTGAGAAGCAAAAATCACAACCCTCAGTAAAACTCTGATTTGACAACATAATTACGCCTTCAGTGCTGTATTTAGCCAGGATGCGTTTAACCAAAATGAGAACTTGCGAATCTCATATGTCAGCAGAAGTTTTGCACGAAACAGCAGATTATGAGCACCACAATTTTGTTAATTATCTACACTTTCTTTCAGGTGTCTAACAAGCCATGAAGGCCGGTGAGATGCTGCTTAGGCGTATCTGATTTTGGTTCATTCATCCTAATTTTGAATTGCAATAATTGTCAAAATTTTGTTTCAAAATTGCTTGACATCACTCTTTCATTCTTGTTTAACATATCATTTCTTTTGCCTGCAGGCACATCTTTGAAGCTGAGTGAGAGAAAAACGTCAAACAACAAGAGTGTGGAACTTTTTTTCCCCTAATGCTATTTAGAATTAGTAAATACTTTTTTCTGAAATAATAATTTAAAATGAGCTGATTTTTTGAACATGGAGATGATCTACACATATATATAAGAAACATTTTTTAAGTTCTGTAATTGCATGGAATACAGATAGAAATGTGCTGTTTTGGTCTTATTCTGATGTGAGAAAATTATACCTTAATTGAATATGAAAGCAAATGTCAGTTCTGAATATTTTCTCATGTAGACTTTTGTGAGTAGTGTTTCAGTAATAAAGTTGATTAAAGAACAACACACTTTTTTTTTTTACTTTTTATCTGTCTTTGTGCTAGTTGTTACATAATAGCACATGGAATTTGAAATGCATTCTAATAATTAATTAAAATAACACAAAAAATAAACATTAAAAGATTAAAGTGAAATATTTTGCACCTACACCTTGAACATTCTGCAGTACAATAAATATTGCATGTTAAAAAAAATAGCTTGTTAAAACTTTAGGAGAGTGCAGAGTTTGTTAGGTAATGGTCAACCTCAAAGAATCTTTAGGATGTGTGAGAATTATTAATATGCTCGTGCAAACAAAATTCAGAGAAATTTGAAAGTACACTTTTCTACATGGATTGTCAGGCCATAAGGAATTATAATAGTCTCTTTACGTACATGCAGAAATAATCACAAGCGCTCACAAAGTATGAGACCTACAGTATGTTCGCATACAATCCATTCCTTTCGATTTGCTCTGAGATATGTTGGCACATTGGGCATCAACATTTAATGAGATTTTGAGATTGAGTTTTTTGGTCATTATCATTACAGAGTTTAATTAGCTCTGTGACTGTAATTCAGTTCTAATTACAGTTAAAAGCTAATATATATATATATATATATATATAATCTCAGCTCTGCAAGTATCTTACTCTACAAGTAACATTAATGCCATCAGATCTGTTTATGTGTTATATATATACAGTCAAACCAAAATTTATTTAACATTTTTTATATATTTTTACTAGTGGGTGCAGGACAAAAGTAAAATAAAGTAAACTGTCAAATATTATACCCAAAAATTCTTCATACAGTGGACTACCAGTAAAATTGATAAAAATTTGGGAACCAAAACTTATTCAGACACTTTGACCTGACCATGTTTTGCTTAAGTGTTATCTGACATAATTTAACTCTGAGATCTTGTCATATTTTATTACCATTTTTTTAAACTATAGTGAATAAACTGTATTAATGAATGAAATGTTCAAGGTGTCTGGATAAATTTTGGTTTGACTATATATATATATATATATATATATATATATATATATATATATATATATATATAATACAAAAGCTAATATATAAGAAATGTAAAATGGTAAGCATTTACAGTATTATTCTTAATCAATGGTAATTTCTACATTTATTAATATATTTTTAAAATCAAAAGTTTCAAAAGTTGTGTTTATTAACATTCTGTATCACACACTTTAAAAGGTGGTAACCTGCAATTAAAAGATCCATAAAGAGCCATGTCCATCTGATTAAACCCGTAACATTTATTTTATCAGTATAAATGAATGTATTTAGGTTGATTCAGTGATGTTAAATAATAATTTTGACTTGAAAATCTTAGGTTATTATTATTATTTTTTTGCAGTGGGGAGGTTTTATTTTGCAATAATGGCTACATCGTATATATATATATACATATATGTATATATATATATATATATATATATATATATATATATATATATATGTATATGTATGTAGATGATGTAGCCATATATATATGTATGTATGTGTATATATATATATATATATATATATATATATTGTGCTCACCGAGGCTGCATTAATATTGTGGAATAATATTACAATTTAAAATAACTGTTTTGTATTTGGATATATTTTGTCTTTCTTGATCAATTTAATGCATCCATGCTGAATAAAAGAATTAATTTATTTCTAACCCCAAACTTTTGAACGGTAGTGTGTAATGTTACAAAAGCTTTCTATTTCAGATAAATGCTGTTCTTTTGAACTTTCTATTCATCACAGATTCCTGAAAAAATTGTACACAACTGTTTTCAATATTGATAAAAAGTAATGTTTCTTGAGCAGCAAATAATAATTTCTGAAGGATCATGTGACACTGAAGACATGATGCTGAAAATTTAAATTGTAATAATATTTCACAATATTATTGTTTTTACTGTATTTTTGATTTAATAAATGTAGCCTGGGTGAGCAGAAGAGACTTCTTTCAAAAGCATTGAATGACAGTGTATATATGAACTATAGGCTTTTGAACAGCTAGAAAGATAGTCGCCATGAGACTTGACCCTAAGAAACCATCTTGTCTAGAATGACTGAAAGGGAGCCAGAGTATATGTCCTCTCTTGCCTGATTCCTTTGGGCTCAGCAAGTGGATATCTATAGACTTTTTATGTTCACATTCTTATCAGATGGCAGACATCCTGGATCTGGATTCCCTAAAGCATAAAGCACATCAACCCTTGAAATGCTTCAAACCTCAGACTGAGGATAAAAACGCAGACGACAACATCTCTAAAGAAGCTGTCAGTGTGGTCACAACAACGAGGAGCCAAAAGATTTATTATACCTATCTCCGAATGAATCAGCAAGAAAAGATGGATTAATCTGTAATTAAGAGTTTAGAAGAATATGTGACTTGAGCTTCATTGTGAAGATCTGTTTTAATTAGATCAATCAATTTGGCAGGCGCCCACAAGTCCCACTGTCATGCGAAAGGGGCCCCTTTAAAGTCATATACATGCAAACTTCTCCATCAAACATCACAGACAGACCATCCTCCTGTCTGGTAGACAATTTCATTTTTCGTCTGTCTTTTGAAGAACTGTGCACCAAGCAGAATTTCACAGTGTATAATTATACATAATGGGTCATTAACAGTTGTAATTCCAACCTTCTTTTAAGAATAAGGGCAAAAAATAGATTTCACTTTTTGCTGAGAGGTGATTGGTCTGTTTCAGGAGCTGCTAAGTATATATAGCAGCCTTGTTCAGTAGTTATTCATTCAACTTTAAACTCTAAGAAGTCATCTAGCTGTCCTTGTGATTTCCAAAAGAGGTAAGCTCATCCCATTTCTAAGAAGTTTTAACTCATGCATATATGTTACTGGCAGTATTGAACTTGTCTATTTTTCTTTCCGCATCATAAGAGCAATATGAAAGCTGTGGCGCTGTTTATGTGTTTGCTGGGCTCCTCACTAGCTGCCCCTGTAAGTTCTTGTTTCTACATCTCAAGGCAGCATAAGAAAGACAAAGTTTCAAACATTTTTTGACATCTTCCTCTTGTTTTGCACATTTAGGCCCTTGACAGCGGCAGCAATGAGGTAAGACCTTTGTGTGTGATCACAATGGATATTAATGTACAGCCTATTGTATTGCATTATGCATATTTTGTTGTCTCTCATGCAGCAGGCAATTAATAGTCATGCTAACACAGCCCTGCAGTTGATGGAATTCTACAGAATATTAGGACAGCTACGGCAACAGGTCAGTTCAGTGCTGATAAAGCTAAAGACAGACAGGCTTTTCATAATATTAACATAATGTTATTAATGTATTTGCAGGGTTTTGGTGTTGTTCCTACTGGTGCTCAGCTACCTGTATGTTAAGCATTTAACCACTTCATTTAAAGACTTATGTGTGAACATGCCTCAGTGTCCTGTTTTATGGATTTGATGATATTTTCTGTTCCTCACAGGCAGTACCTGTGGCACCCGCGGCACCCGCAGCACCCGCGCCTGTTGATGTAAACCCCTCTCATTCTATCTTATCGCATTTTATGTTTTTGAGGATAAACAATAGCCTTTAGAAAACATTTTTGACAATATTTCTCTTTTACAGACCCAGCCTCAGGTTTCACCTCAAGCACCACAACAGGTTAGCAACGTGTTATCGTTAGTTTGTGTTAATGTCAGTCATGGCATGTTATAAGGTGATATTGAGGATAAAAAAAAAATAAAAAAAATCTTGTTAGATCGGTGTACTAATGTTGTACATCAATCAAGGCCTTGCTAGTGCACAAATTTGTGTTTATAATACTTGTTTACATTAAAGGGAACTAGAAAGAGAGAGAGACAGCTTCTGTTTATGATGTAAAGTAGCATTTAGAGTACAACATACACCATATATTTCTGACTTGTTTTATTCAATAAGTAACCAATTGCACTTTAGCTTTTAGCTTGGATTTTTGCTACGGAAACTACAGAGTGGTAATACACTTCTTTATCGGCAATGACGGTTCCATGAAGAACCTTCAACATCCATGGAAACTTTTCTTTGCACAAAAGGTTTTTTATAAGGGAACAATGTTCATCAGATTATTAAAATATTGAATGACACTTAGAAAAATGGTTCTTTTCAGAACTGTTCACAGAAAGGATGGGTTTGGTAATAATGTACACTCTTAAAAATAAAGGTTTTTATTAGCATCTGTGGTTCCGTAAAGAACTTTTAACTTCCATGGAACTTTCCCATTGCACAAAATATTTTTTATAGTGGAAAATTATTAGGTTCTTCACTTAAAAATGGTCATTTTAAGAACTGTTCATTAAAAGTTTTCTTTGGGGAACCCAAAATGGTTCCTCTATGGCATAATCTTTAGGAAACTTTAGTTAGTTCACCCAAAAAAATGAAAATTCTGTCATTTATTACTCACCCTCATGTCATTCCACACCAGTAAGACCTGATGAAGATATAAATGAAGATATTTTTGATGAAAGGTATATGACTCATCCATAGACAGCAATTTAACCACCAATTTCAAGGTCCAGAAAGGTACTAAAGACATTATTAAAACAGTCCACGTGACTGCAGTAGTTCAATCTTAATGTTATGAAGTGACAAGAATACTTTTTGTGTGCAAAAACAAAACAAAAATAATGACTTTATTCAACAATATCTTCTCTTCTGTGTCATTCTCGTACACTGTTTACGTTCATCACTTCCAGGTTCTACGTCAGAACAGCAGCTCAGTATTGGCCGACGCTGTTCATGTGAGCAGCACGATGCATGCATGTGATACTGACGCAGGAGCTGGCCAATACTGAGTCGCCGTTCTAATGTACAACCTGGAAGTGATGAATGTAAACAGTGTACGAGAATGACACAGAAGAGAAGATTTTGAAAAAAGTTATTTTTGTTTTGTTTTTGCACACAAAAGTATTCTTAAGGTTGAACTACTGTAGTCATGTTGACTTTTTTTAAACAATGTCTTTAGTACCTTTCTGGACCTTGACAGTGGTGGTTAAATTGCTGTATATGGACGAGTCATATACCTCTAGGATTTCATCAAAAATATCTTAATTTGTGTTCCAAAGATGAATGAAGGTTTTACAAGAGTGGAACAACATGAGGGTGAGTAAATAATGACAGAAATTTCATTTTTGGGTGAACTAACCCTTTAAGACTACAGTGCCTTGTACTTCATTTTGTGTTGATATTGATCTTTAAACTTTTCTTTCAGGGCTTTTTTTTCAACCCCGCTCTTTTTGCACCCAGAGGAGATGGGTCAGATGAGGAAGGAGCAGTAGGTTTTTCCTATTATCAAAATTGTGTCGCATATTTCAAACATTAATAGGTAATTTATGATTATAATTTATGAGCTGCATCCCAATTTTCTATCTACCCAAGCCACAGTTTCGTGGGTTTTACCCTCCCTACGGCTACCAGCCTGGCCAGCCGGCTGCTCCATTGAACTCAGATGAGGCCGAAGGGGCAGAAGAAGCAGAGGCGGAGGAGGGTACTGAGGGTACCGAACCTGAACCTACTGGAACCGCTTCACCTGTCGATGCAGCTGCAGTAAACGAAATCCTACCCGTTGATGTCGCTGTGGATGTTCCCGTCGAACCTTCTCCTGAAGTCATCACTGCTGCTGCTGCCGTTGATCCGGCCCTCATCCCCGAGGCACCGGCAGCTGCCGTGGAAATTGACACCACTTTGGTGGGGCCTGATGTTGCTGCAGGTGCTGAACAGGTGTTGGTGGCTGAAGCTCCTGATGCTGCCCTGCCAGTGCAGTGAGAGAGTTGATCACAAGCCCCGCCCCCAAGATCCTAACCAATCAGTGACATCGCTGACATTAAGACCGTGTGGTCTGAACATTGCTGGAGCAAAATGTGGCACATTCCTGTTGTGTGAAAATGTTTCCTGGCAGATGATGATTCATAATAACCTCATTGTAAGAATTGAGCCAACACTGCTGCAGACAGTGTTACTTGTTATATGTCTTCTCTTTCAGTTTCTTAAAATAAAATCTCTTTTGTCTTAATGCAGTTAAAGGCGTCTTTAATAAACTGAAATGTAACTATGTAACACTTGGAAGAATTAACCTGATATATCTACATGATAATGTATAACCATATGAATTCAGGCTGAATTCAGGTTTTTCCAATTCATCTCAATGGCAAAAAGTGTCCCAAATAACCATGAATTCTCCCTATGTGTGTCTGTGTGTAACTATGTATATGTATCATTATATATATATATATATATATATATATATATATATATATATACTACATATAATACTAAATACTAAATAATACTAAAACTACATATATCCAACACAACAGGCCATCTATGTCTTTGTGAGTGGCTGTGTGTGAAACTAAGACTGGCAGGTCTGTATTAATAGGATAAAGCAGATCTGTGGGAGACTGCTGACTGGGCAGATGTTGCTATATGAGGTAAATCTCTCACTCTACTCTATGCCTCACAGTCTAGCAAGCGCATGTACACAACTGACACCAGTATAATGTGTGGAGACAGCAAAAGAACAATGAAATTACAGTTAGTTAAATAAATACCACAAACAAATGTGGTCATGCCGTAATTGGGGCACTCTAATGAATCAATTCAAACATGAACCTAAAATTAGTTCTGAGTATGGAACAATTTAAAAAAACAGAAAGTTGCCAAAATTCTCAGTGTAATGGCATAAATGATAGGTCTCACCCATACTTTCAGCTTTTGTTGGAGGGAGTATAAATTATGTACCGTTCAAGAAGACAGGGAGGAGGCTTTGTCTCTGTCACTCTAGTCTCTCATTAATCTCCAAATCCTTCTCAGGGTCATGCAAGTCTGAGATATCATTACAGAGCACAACAGAACAAATGAACCACAAGCATACTCCTCCTTTGAAAGCACTAGCTGTAATTTGACTGTATCTTTAATTTCACCAAACAGAAGGTCTGTGATTCTGAGGGGCTCTGTGATTCTTCTGATCAAGAGAGAATGGGACAGGATTTGATTTAAAGGAAAACAGTCGGTAAGTTTGATCTGAATTTGTGGCATTTTTCTTCCTTAGAGTACCATTTTGTCCATGTTAGAAAATTTTCATGACTTTTAACAAATAGAAAGACATGTAAATTATAAATCACTGCTTCAGCCTATTGTTCTAGGGGAAAAGAAATCATGACTGTTGTACCTACATCAGGGGGTATTGCAGTCGCTCCCAAAGTATCTCCGATAATGGAGGTGGATTCAGAGGAGGACGATGAAGACCCAGTTCCAGCTCCAAGTGCAGGACGTATATTTAACATCAACAACAGCAACAACAATGAGGAGTAATCAAAGATCATTTGATCTATAATATAATACAAATTATATTATTTATATGAATGCGTATTGGTGGCAATACTATTTTTCTCTCCATATAGGGAAGACAAGAAGAAAAAGAAAAAGGAGAAAAAAGAAAAGAAGGAGAAAAAAGAGTAGGTAGCACACTAATCTTATTCGAAACATTCTAGTTATAAATAATGTCTGTATAAACCTTTCTGTTGTTCTGTAGGAAAAAAGAAAAGAAAGAAAAGAAAGAAAAAAAAGAGAAGAAAGAAAAGGATGAAAAAGAAAAAGAAAATGAGAAAGCGAAAGAAAAGGAAAAGGAAAAGGAGAAAGAAAAGGAAAAGGAAAAGGAAAAGGAGAAGGAAAAGGAGAAAGAAAAAGAAAAAAAGGAGGGGTTGGTATCTGGATTTTTTCAGTCATTTCTAATCTGAGATTTTCAAAAGTTCAAAGTATCACAACTGATTACTGTTCATGTCAACTTCATTTTTTTCAAGGCCCAAGGAGGTGTTTGTGATTAACCCAGCGGGACTCCTGTATTATCAATGGCTGCTTATAATCACAATTCCCGTCATGTACAATTGGACAGTTATAATTGCAAGGTAATGATTAGAAGTTCATGTTTTATTAAGACCAGGTTACCAGGAGATGAGAGAAGAATACAAATTGAAGATGTCTTCTTTTTAAACCTCTGAAGTGTTCTCCCTTACATCTCCGTTAGTCTCTTACACTCATATGCTCTCATAGAAATGATAAAGGTCATATATTCAGCATCAACATCCAATATAATACATAAAATTAGGGCATTTTGGAAGCTTGATAAGTGGGTGTAATACTTTTGAGAGTATTTATATTTTGTCTCTTTGCATAGAGCCTGCTTTGAGGAACTGCAGCATGAGTATCTACTGATATGGTTCCTCCTGGACTACACCTCCGATTTGCTTTATTTGGCTGACATGGCCTTCAGATCACGAACAGGTGAACCTAATGTCATTAGTAAAATCAGATGTCTTTGTAATTAACTTATTTGTGTCATGATTTCATGTTACCTTTCTTTAACCAGGGTACCTGGAACAAGGCTTGCTTATCAAAGATGAAAAGCTCCTTCGCCAGCGGTACACCAGCAGTCTCCAGTTCCGCATCGATGTCATCTCCATGCTACCCACGGATATCTTCTACTTCGTTTTAGGGTTAGACTACCCAGAGATCCGCATAAACAAGTTGCTCCGCCTGAACCGCATGTTTGAGTTCTTCACCATCTCAGAAACCATGACCAACTACCCCAACATCTTCCGAATCTGCACTTTGGTCATGTACATCATCATCATCATCCACTGGAACGCATGCCTCTACTTCTCCTTCTCCAAGTTAATTGGGTTCGGATCAGATGCATGGGTGTACCCTGCTCTCACCGAACCAGAGTTCGGAGAGCTGATGCGAAAATATTCCTTCAGCCTCTACTGGTCTACGCTCACCCTCACTACTATCGGAGAGACGCCATCTCCGGAGCTAGACTCTGAATTCCTCTTCCACGTAGTTGACTTCCTGGTGGGCGTATTGATCTTTGCCACCATTGTAGGTAACATTGCTACAATGATCTCAAATATGAACGCAGCCCAGGCTCAGTTCCAGGCCAGGATCGACAACATTAAGCAGTACATGCATGCGCGACATGTCAGCAAGGACCTTGAGAAGCGTGTCATCAAGTGGTTTGACTACCTGTGGACTAACAAGAAGGCACAAGATGAAAGAGAGGTGCTGAGGTACTTGCCAGACAAATTACGGGCAGAGTTAGGCATGAACGTGCATTTAGAGACCCTCATGAAGGTGCGGATCTTTGCCGACTGTGAGGCAGGGTTGCTGATCGAGTTAGTGTTGAAGCTTCGCCCTGTAGTCTTCAGTCCCGATGACTACATCTGCCGCAAGGGTGATATCGGGCGGGAGATGTACATCATAAAGGAAGGCAAACTTGCTGTGGTGGCCGATGATGGCATCACTCAGTTTGTCGTCCTTGGCGATGGAAGCTACTTTGGTGAAATTAGCATTCTAAACATCAAGGGCAGCAAGGCTGGGAACCGCAGGACAGCAAATATTAAAAGCATAGGGTACTCAGACCTCTTCTGCTTGTCCAAAGATGATCTGATGGAAGCTCTGACGGAATATCCTGATGCTAAAGCTATGCTGGAAGAGAAAGGGAGACAGATTCTGCTGAAGGATGGTCTGCTGGAGCTGGACCCTGCGAAACTAAAGCCAGACGAGAGAGACTTGGAGGACCGCGTAAACCGAATATACAGCACAATGCAGTTGATGCAGACCAAGGTAAACAAGCTGCTGGCGGAACAGGAGGAGACACAGAAGAATATCAAACGTCGAATTGCTCAGATAGAGCGTCTGGCTGGGGAAGTGGTGGAGGATGAAGATGAAGAGGAGGAGAAGGAAAAGAAGGAAGAAACCCAGGAGGAGAAGAAAGAAGAAGAGCCAGAGAAAGAGAAGACAGAAGAAGACAAGGAAAAGACGGAAGAAAAAGAGGAGGAAAAGATCGAAGAAGAGACCGAAGAGAAAAAGAAAGATGAGGAGTCATAGGATAAGACTTGGATGAAAATCACAGATGAAGAAATCTAAACACTAATACATTCAAATTAAAATCAAAAACTTGTTCTTAACTCTTGTTCTTAGTAACACTAATTTGTTTATCCAATTTGACTCATTCGACTGGTTTGTTCATTGTTCACTACATAAAAAAGCCAATAAATTCTTGTAAAGGCAACAATAGATTTCTTGGCCAGCAAATTATCAATTAGCAATACCATTTTTAATTTGTATTCCTTTCTAAAATATATATCTATATGATTTTTTTTCATAAAGTAAACTCTTTTAGAAGTAAAACATCTAGCAAATTCAAGGCAATACCTGCAAGTAGATTTAAATAAAAAGATCTGAACATTATCACACACAAATAGATAACAGTGAAAACGAAAATATCAGTAGCTTAAATAAAGCCTGCTATTAGAAAAACAATATGCTTATAACACTATCTGCATAATTTATTCATGTGGCAAAGCATACTGGGAGCTCTCAAATCAGCAGCATTGTTCAGACAACAGTTAGAGGGTGTGCTATTTTGTGAAATCTGTGAATTCAGTTCCTTTTGGGTTTTATAAAAGTGTTTTTTGATAATAAAAATATTACAAATTATTGCACTGTACTGACCAGTCAGCATCCAAGACTGGAACAATTAATTTTAAAAGGTTTTAGGGATCAAATGTTTATGAAAACAGACATATGAGGTTTTACCAAGTAGTCTGCTTGATGGGCACAAGGGTGCAGCAGAGGACCAAAGATTAATGACCCTTTGCTTTTCTCTTCAAAACCTGGAAATGACAGCATAGACACTGAATAAAGGAGTTGCCTGCCTAATGAGACCACAAGTAAGCTTGTTAGATAAATTAAGTTCAGCAGCACAGGTTTAAGTTGGGTTATGGGCAGTTATCTTGATGAGGGGAGCAATTAATTCACTGCAGGCATCAATAAATGGAAATGCAAAAAAAGAATTATTGTTTTCAAACAGGTTTCCCCAAACAATATTCCTGCTTACTCAAGCGTCACTTCAAGGGAAGTAATGATATTATTAAAATAATATTAAGATAAAAAATTCTTTAATAAATTAAAAAAAATCGTATTCTACATTAATAAACCTTAATAAAACAAGATGAACTGCTGAAGCATGTAAAATGGTTATTTAAACCGCTAAAGTAAAAACTAAGCTGTTGTGATGTGAAGGGGAGAGGAATTTACATGTGTCAGGTGTTTCAAAAAAGAAAGAAAGGAAGAAATGGCTTAGGGTGGCTTAGGGGGTAAGTTTAATGTGTTTTGTGAGGAAGGAACACTTGCCTTTAAGTTCTTGTAAACTCCTTTATGCAAACAGTTGTTCATGATTAGGCTACTAGTATTGCAACATATCACAAAACTCACAGCTCGGATCATATTACGGTTTTTGAGTCATGGATAGGATCATTTTTCGGACCAGCAAGAAAAAAATAAGAACAAATGCACTAATTCCAAGCATAGATAAATACAACATAACAAAGTTACAAATAAAGTAAGGTCTAACTATTATTCAGGTACAAATGTAGCCTAATATTTAGGCCTGAATGTAAAATAACACTACAGTGTTCGCTGTATAAATTAATATAGATAAATCTTTGTTAAAGCTGTGTTTTGTTGTTTGATTAACATTGAGCAGCAGGTACTGTATTTTTTTGGCTGCTGTCACTGACCAAATTCACAGATCCGTTATTTACACATCCGATTTCCTTCTCAACTGTTTAAGACATAACCGACTGGGGTTTATAAGAATACAGTACTTGCCGAGACGGGTATTCTTCTTCTTGTGACCTGGTTTTGGGCTATTTTTGTTACGCAGACCTGACAACCCTGATATACTTGCTCCTTGCTCCTCTGCATGCATCCTTTTTACTCGTCACCGCCACGTGGTGCATTTAAGTGACGCGTCCTTCATCATGGCGTACTTTGATCGGTTTCCAGGTGAGAAGAAACCATGAATAATCGTTTGAGTGTAGATAAGCAGACTGTGGATTGTTTCATTTCTCACTTTAATCGGAGAAACGGTATTTTAACACAGGCATCCAAAAATACATACATCATTTTTAACCTTACTCTGATTCTCAAAACATTCTCAGGCAATTTTAGTGCATTTCAAATCTGAATTTTTAGTTAAATGGCATGTAGGCTGTTTTTTTTTATTTATTTATTTATTTTGACTTCTGACACTTTTTGACATTTTGACAAAAATCAATTGCCCAGGCCAGTTACTGTAATAGCTGTAGCTCCGCCTACACCTTTTTCCATGGCAGTTTGCACATTCATGATGTGTTCCTTCCTGTGGCATCCTTCAATTTTCCTTTGACTGCATTATTGATAATGCAATTGCAATTCTACAGGTATGCAGCTGTCAGTTTTCGGTTTTGTAAAATTTGAGGTCTTTTTTTTTTTTTCATTTTGAGACATCTTTTTATCAGTGTTTCATTTCCAAGAAGCTTTCGATTCAGTCAGGGATGATTAGGGATCCTGTGGATAGGGGATACCATCGTATATGTGGAGTGGTCACAGTGTGTGTGTCTCAATATTATCTCTTCTTTCATTTTGAACAGTCCCACCTGTTCTCTTTGCCAGCATTTGCTGTCACATGTGGACACTTATTGTATTTGCTCAGAGAGGTGATGAGAAAAAGGAAGTAAGCTGGAAAAAAAAAAAAAAAAGGAAATAAAAGAACAGTGGAAGTATGTCTCCCATGGGAAAGCAAGATAAAAAAGAAAGCTATTGCCTGTGATGTCAGCCATGAAAAGGGTCTTCAACCGTTTCGTCTCTTGAGCAGCTGGAGCTACGCGTTTAATTAATTAGAATGAGTCTGTCACTTTTAGAGGCAAATCAAAAAGGACCATATGACTTTCCTTCAAGGAGAAGTTACTTGTTGAATCAACTTGTTTACACAAGTGTTGGGAATATGAACGCACAGGTACAACCTTTTGTTATTTAAATGAAAGCTAGATTGGAACATGCATGCATGAATGAATGAATGAATGAATGTGTGATTTATGGGAAGGAGAGATAGAGGAAGAACACAAGCCAATATCATTGAAACAGAACACTTTGATGGACTGGTTTGTACATTTAGTCACACTTAAACTATTGAGGGTCCTTTTACCTCACACCAAACATGAACCAGTGGTCAGTCAAGCAATTTTATCATCCCATTTGGCCCGCCATCGCAGGGACACTCGGACACCCACCGTATCAGTGAGAGCACAGGTGGCTTTTTCCAAGAAGCTGATTGGAAGAGCCAATTTAACTTGCTGTGCGAAATTTCTTATACAAAAGCAATGGGGGCGCAACAAGGGTCTATCAGTAGGGAACATTGTGTCTTGCTGAGTATTGTCATCACGCTTTGATCTGAGCAGTTAATGGAAGTCACTGAGGCAGCTCACACCAGGGTGGTTTGGAGTCTGGTGGCAGAAAGATACGCCACAGCATGTAGGCACCTGCATTTGGTCTTACAAGCTGGTTCATCCTTGTATATCCTGTTGTTGCTTAGAATGCTTCAGCACTTAACTGTCCCTTTCTATTAGTGTGTGTAACTGACCAGTTAGCCGCTGTGCTATTGTTTCTCCTAAACAATTTACTTCACGATAATAGCATTTGCAGTTGACCGGAGCAGCTCTGGCAGGGAAGAAAGCTGACCTATTGGAAAAGTGACATTCTATGACAGTGGCACTCAGGGCCAGCCTGTGGGTTTCTGGGGAACCGGGTGAGGTTATTAAAAAGGGCCCGCCAGTATAAAAACTGTTCACATAAAAACATACATAGAGCTGCTGCAACAAGATGAGTGGTCTCCTTTCTTTTTAAAAGAAAGCTCTAATAAGAATCACACTGTATATACTCAATGTATATAAAATTATGCACTGAAAAAATATGGATATATACTTATATTTATGTCTATGGATAGGCCTAAATATTTATAAATATTTACTTTGAATTTTCGCTCAGAAATTACTTTTACATTTCACAAATAAATAAAAGAAACTACAGTGGTGCATTGCTGCCAAATATTATTTTTCCCCACCCAATTATGTCATAATAACGAGATATGTCGTTAAAACGACATCTTTTCTCGAGATAATGGGATGTTATGTCGTAAAAATGACATATTTAGTGTGACGTGTATGAAATATGCTTTTATCTGATCTATAATAGAGAATTTATATAGCCTAGATCAGTATGTGGCAGTAATGCGCCACCGTAAGAAACAACAAATCCGTATTTATCAAACGTGCGCACGAGTAAGCAATCATTGTTGATAAATCCCAAATGTGCGTAAGTGACCTAGTAATGACCTCGTTCACGGTCATTAGCATTTGGAAACGCCTCCAATGAACCATATATGGTGACAACACTTCCCTTTAAAAATCACGTAATTGTGTTTTTTCCTCACCGCAATAATGGCAAAGAGAGCACTCTGTGCTCTCGCCAAGCAGATCAGCACGATCTTGGAAAACGCTCTATGTGGAGCGCATTGTTTGCCAAGTCTTCCAATAATGCAAGATAAGCCATTGCACTGAGACAAACATTTTTCACAGCTGTCTATTATAGGGTTTGACACCAATTCCGCATCGTGTTTAAAACTAGACAAATGATAAATTGAGTGTTTTATAATTAAAGGAAACACAGGACATATGTGGATTGCTTAATGCATACTGTGACACTCTTAAATGCTTTTTATGTGTAGTGTTGCTATTCTACCATACCAGTAGATTCTCTGCGTAAGCATGCTCAGAGGTGTGCTTATATTTACACATATTTCTACGTACGAGTACAAGTTGGTGAATCCCACACTTTGCGTGAAACTGTTCATACGCACTCATTACGCAGAAATCTGTCCGTACGCACCGTTGATAAATAAGGACCCAGATCCTTCCAGATAAGCTAGTTTAGTCTAATGACTAACTCATATTTTCCCTTGACTTCTTTGCATCTCGTCGAGAGTGTTCCCCATGTTGCTCTTGAAAAATCACAGCAAATTTTACCCTCTGACAGGTGCTGTTTCTGAAATGCAAAAGTGCTTTAAATATTAAGCAGAAAGCACTGCAATGACAAAGCATGCTTTAAATAGCTACAAAGAATATTTTTGTTTCTGTTCCATTTTTGAGCAAATTATGCAGATAACTGGGTTACTATTTTTGTGTTTACTGTTTGCAGCTTTTCTCTTTAATGCGTTTATCTCCTGTGAGCTTTATTGTGGTTTGTATGCTAAATGTTGAGGTCCATGTGTGTTTAGACCCTGACTTAAGTGTTAAGTGATTGCCTGTGTCGCCTATAGGCTCTTGTTGCACTCGAAAGCCCATTGTACTGCCACTGTTTGTATATGGAGACTACGTGGCCATACTTGAATTTCTACACCTTTTAACAAAGGCTGTGGTTGTAATGGCTGAATTCACCACTTAAAACTAGTACAAGTATTATGTAGTGGAAAAGGACATTTGTGCCATCACCCATAAATTGGCTTCATGGCAGTGTGAGAGGGAAATGATCACTTACAGTACCGTCAGGTGCAGGCGATTTGATTTGAAGTCATTTTGTTCCATTGTTTTAGATGTTGTTTAATTTCTTTTACATTTAAAAGTCTGATAATTGAAAATTGCAAAGCTGTTTGTCTGATGCTTTCGTGAGCCACCTAAGCTCTTTTACACTGATTTTTCCTTAATAAACAACAAGCTGTGCTGCATGATCTCATCTTAATTTTCATAATTGCCTGCAATTGTGAATCTCCCTTGATGCCCAAGCATGTGCAGTTCTATAAGCATGATAAGAAAACCCATGATGTAATTTTAATTAGTCTATTCAACTGCAGAGCAGCTCTTGTTGTCGAACTCCAGCATTGCTATTATCACGGTATGCTAAATTAAGCATCAACCCCCTTACTTTCTTATCAGGACTCAGTGACATTTGCATCACTGTCATTTCTTGTGTCTCTTCCCAGAGTCTGTGACGTAACCACCATTGGTCAAAATGCCAAGACCTTGCCAGACCAATGAGCCTTTTAAAGAGTTTATATCTGAACAAAAATGGAAACTGAAGAACATTTGATGTTCAAAAGAAAGAGTATGAGAGATATTTTTAGTATGAGAGGCAAATGAAGCATTGACCCCCTACTGGGTTTCTGGAACTCAAGTCATGCAGGTGATGTGGAACATTTAGTGATTGCTCATCAATGCAATATTAGCTCAAGGTTTCTGAAATGAATAAACATTTCTGCTCCTTTAGTGACTTCTACCAATTTTTTGTGTGACTCCACAGAGGAAACTTCCCTCTCAAGCTTTGAGTGACAACCATGAAATCTTGGCGATGCCAATGTCACTTGCATTTAGTTGAGTGTTTCTGAGAAGACGTGTATGAAGTTCTGGCAATGTGTTCTGCTGAGGCCTTTGTGCCTTGGGGTCGTCATGGAAATGAAGGATGAGGAAGACTGAGGGAAGGAGAAGCACAGTTACAGTGCATCACTTAGAGTATGTGAAGTACCTCAGGGCTGGTACTTTATAGCTGGGAACGTGTGTCTTAGTCATCACTTTCTTTTGTAATTTGTAAAGCGGCTATGAAAGGATTTCAATTGGAATGGACTTGGCTTAAAAAGCTTTTTTAAAAGAATGGTGATGGTCAAGACTTTTAGTTTTGCAGACTATAATTTTACAGTCAAGGAAAATGCAAGTTGGATTCAGATAAAATAGCTCAGCCCTGTCTGATGCACGTCGTTTCCTATCATGCAGGACATCACTGACAGCTTAAATAAGATAAACGCACTTCTCCCTCTAAAACGTCACTTTAGAAAGTATTAAATCTTGTGACCCAACCAAGAGACAGGATTTGTGAAGACTTGAGCAGACCTTTTCTTATTTCCTTTTAAATTATTCTTCGGCTTCTTTTTACCAGTAAAGCTGGCAACACAAGAAATGTGCCTTTAAACCACATGAACCTGTGTCATCTCGCTGCATAAATCATAGAAAACAGCATGGAATCCATTCAGACAGATTTGTTGGGGGGAAATGAAACAACCTGTTTTGAGTTGAGTCCATCTGTGCCCCCATATCTACTGATTTTTGCTACAGCTGTCTAAGTTGGTCCTGGACAGAAAAATCGCCTGATTGCTTATATGTGAATGTGCCATTTCTGCTTCCTTAACCACTGTTAAAATGAAAAGATACCTGAGACACCATTCCAGGTTTCTCAAATGCCACTTACACATTCATTTGACCTGATGCATCCTGAACAGAAGCAAATGAAAGCCTATTCACTAAATAAAACAAGGATTTTAAACTCAAAATTCATACGGTAAACATGCACAATATATCAGTAATAAATTGGCTATCATCAATTTTGGCATCAATATTTTGGCCAGTGTTTGATATTTCTGCCTATTTTTACATATAGATTACCTTTGCCTTCATCTGATGTGCACTTAAGTTAAATATTTATAAACTCTAATAATTTAAAGGGTTAGTTCTCCCAAAAATGAAAATGTTCTTCTTCGGAACACAAATTAAGATATTTTTGATGAAATCTGAGAGTTTTTTTTAAATTTTTTATATCCCATAGAAAGCAACGAAATTACCACATTCAAGGTCCAGAAAAATAGTAAAGACCTTGTTAAAATAGCCCATGTGACTACAGTGGTTCAACCTTAATGTTATGAAGCGATACTTAAATTACTTAATACTTTTTGGGTGAACAAACCCTTTAATAGCACTGATAAAAGTAATCCTCAACAAATCTCAAAACAATTTTCATACTGTGCATCATAATGTTGCGATGCCTATATTCAGCTTATAAAACAATAACTTTTATCTTAGTTAATGTTTTATTTATAATTTATTTAGTCAACCAAGTTGTGATTTGTCTTGCCTGACCTCTTGTGATTGGATGTGAAAACAAGACCGATTTCTGCACTGGAAAAACCTTTTTAGAAACTCTAGGCATCCTTTATAAATGCCTGTTTTCTGAGGAACAAAATGGATCCTATAATTGCTCTAAAAGCTCTAAAGAATGTCAGCGGTTCATCCAGTAACACCATAAAAAGGAAAAAGTCTCAAGGAATACATGCTTCAGGACTGGGTAGAGTTGAGTATGATGTGGCTATTTTTACTACTGTTTGATATTTATCATTGTAAATTTTATAATTAAAACGATACAATATTAAAAATGAATTATGGGCTGTAAACAATCAGTGAAAGGCTCACTCTATAAATGCAATAATACATTTTTTTTTTTTTAAACTCTGTACAATGAGATTACATTATACTCACCCTTCAAACATTGAACATTAAAAAGACATTTAAAAGTGTAAAAGCATCAACAAGGAACTTTCAGCAGACCATGATTAACCCCAAAAGCACTATTCTTTCGACAGCAATAATAGACGGTTTAAATATCACTGTAGTAATACATATCTGTATTATGTAACATACATTGCCTTAATCAGAAATTTCATTAACTTCAGCATTGCGTGATACTATTTCAAAGTGATTTCTGTCATAGAGAAATCATAGAGATTCTTTGTGCATTCCATGCAGTGAATTATTAATGGGATATATCGTAAATTAAATCGGGAGAACAGACCACAAATGTTCAGTATATGTTATCCTTTTTCATACTATTACAGCGGAATGCAAAGGGAAAAAGAAAATAATCGTGAGGAAAAGAATGCAGCGAATGAAAAGAGCTCTTGCCATAGATATTCTTGTTAGAACATGTACGTGACAAATACCAAGCGTTACGTTATTCTTATGATGTCTGCAAATAAAACATGAAGAAAAATTGACAGCTCATTCAGTCAAACTGATGGATTTGTAGGGCAACCTTATGATTTGAAATGATTCGTTTCAGTCTTTTTGAATGGAAGTTCCCCAAACCGGAAGTACCCATAATTCAAAACGCAGTAGGCTCATCAGGAATAAGGTGGATAAGGAAAATTAAATATGTGATTATCCTAGCTGAAAAAAAAATGTGAATGATGAATTGTCAATCTCTTTGTGGGAACAGCAGGTGCATCACACTGGGGTTTGACAGATTTGAATAGCATGGTGTAGCAGGTGTTTATTGACATGACAGCGGCTCACTTGGTTCTAAAGAGAAACTACACTGTAAAAAATGAATGTGATTTTAACCGTAAAATATTGTAAAAACGCTACAGAAAAAAATTGTAAATAGGTTAACAGTAAGTTCCCGTATTATATACAGGGAAAAACTGTAAAAGCTCTTACCAGACATTTTATGTAATTTTCACAGTAAAATGCTGTAAATGTTACAATTTTTAGAAGTAAAAAAGACAAAATCAATGTATAATTTACAGTCAAAAACTGTAAACTGATATTCCCACAATTCCCTGTGTGACACTCCACATTTGAAAGTATTTTGTTTAAATAATCATGTTTCTTAATAGTTTTTGTAATCAGTTATGTACCTTAGGGTTTTATGTTACACCTTCTGTTGTTTATGAATGTTTATTGCATTGTGTAAGTGTTGTGGGTTACCATGATGGTGTTTTGCGTTTGCGTGAATGACTCTGTGCACCTTCTTTATATTAGTATACTTCAGCTCGTGGAAAAGCTACTTGTGATGAATTCTGATTCTTCATGTGGCTTTCTCTTTTACCACCTGCATTATTATGGTGGTTGTCAGTATATGTTAAAAGTACAAAACAGATTTTAGTAGTAGTGTGCATTGTTGAATTTATTGGTTTACATTCAAATTTTCTTGTTTGTAAATTACAGTTTTATACTGTAAAATTTATAGTATGTTCTGTAAATGTGTTTACAGTTTTTCTGTATTTTTTATCAAAATTATTCTGGCAACCACAGCCATTTTTTTTTACAGTGTAGGATTGTTAACACATTTTCAACATTGAAAAGAAATTAAGGGGATTAAAGCTAAGGTCATGTGACCTTGAAATAATTATAAATATTCTAAACAAGGCTTTACCAAATCAAACATATATTTAAGCAGCATTTGTGTTTCTTTTTTGTGTGTGTGTGTTTGAGGGAAAGAAAAACGAGAAGTACTCTTAAAAATACTCTTAATACTCTCTTTGTCAGTCAAACATGATTGACAGGAAACCCAGTTTCAGCGTCAAACCCAAGTGTCTGACCAGTCGACTTATTCTCTTGTCATGAATCCAAGGCTGATATAACTCTGTCTTGAGGCACAGAAAACATTGACTTGTTCACTTGCTACAGCATGTGTTGTTTTTTAATAAAATGTATTCAAGGTTATGACATAAGTCACTTTTGGATTAATAGACCTATGTTAGACAGTCATTAGTACACTTGTTTTGGACCCCCGGCTGTGCAAGACTCCAAGGAGCGTATTGAACACCTTCTTAGCATAAGTTGAAGGGTCACTGGTTACATTGTAGAGGAGTCGAGGATAGAGGATAATTACCAAAAGACATGTGATTTGAAATGTTAAATGACCATTGGCAGTTAGTAAATATTTGTATATGACTCTCAGTGTGCCTGAACCTTACAGTTATGCTGTCCATTCTCAACATAATGGTGCCTCAGATTCCCTATCCTTGCTATTGATACTTACTTTCAAGAAAAATTAACACATTTGCTTTTTTATTTTTTAAATGCAGAAACTTATTTACACTTCACATTTGTGATACTGGCAGTCAGGATTGAAATTGCTTAGAATCAATTCTTACATGCACCATCCCTGTCTAACAATCACTTTTCAATAGATTTCCGATTTTTCTCTTCATCACAGATTACAATCACTTACCCCATTTTCAAGTAAACAAGAAATACAGATTTTTCAAGCTGAAAACTACCAGCAATTATTTTCCATTTTGGTTGGATGTACTGTACGTTCATCACGTTTGACAAGTTATTCTAGGCTGTACTTTGTTTTCATTCGGATATTAATATAGAGTATTCATCAGTTGTTTTCTCTCCACACCCTGGCAGAGGAAGCTCATAGGATTGTTTGTGTATATTGGTAATGTCTCTGAGTGACCTGAGGCTATGTCAGAGATGGTGGCAGGTGAAGCCCATGAGGCTAGCTGTTTATTTCCTGCTGGCATTTACGAATGTGACATGTTGATGTGATAATTGAAAGGAGGTGAGACTTTCTGGAGCAAAACTTAGCAGTGACTCACCATATAGCAACTTGTTTTACCTACATCTCTGCTGTCATTAGAATAGTGAAGACATTATGTGATGTGGATCGATGTTGAGGTCACTCTGCGGGCCATGACTGGCAACCTTCAGCATCAATTTTTCAAGATTTTACTGACATGCTCATGCTCCATGTGCACGTTCTGCATTTTAACATTCAACATTTGTGCTGTTACAAATTGAAACAATTGGATGCTGAGGGAGTCGAGCTGATGCACAAACTTCTGATTTTATTTTTCTGCATGTGATTTATTCAAAAATAGTACATCTACTGATGATAAGCATATTTTAAATTCATTTTAAAAGATTTTTTAAAAATTAAATCTTAAAATCATTTTAATATTTAAAAGAAATTTCTTTTGAAGAATAAAGGGTAATATAACTGTCCTGATATCATAATGAAGAAAAAAAAAAGCCTCATTAAAAGAATGAAATTCTTGAAATGAAAACCTGTTTAGCATAATCTTTTATTATTATTTCTTAGATTTTTTATTTTATTTTATTTTTTAAACAAATGCAAGAACTGTGTCATGGTCAGTAAGTTTATTAAAAATATCAGATGAGTTGACCTTTTATATGACAAGGCAAGGTTTGTTCAGATTGTAAATAATGTGGTGGGAGTTCATATATATATATATATATATATATATGTATATATATATATATATATATATGTATATATATATATATATATATATGTATATATATATATATATATATATATATATATATACTCATACACACACACACACACACACACACACACACACACACACCGCCAATCAGGCATAACATTATGACTACTGACAGGTGAAGTGAGTAACATTGATTATCTCTTCATTATAGCACCTCTTAGTGGGTTGGATTTATTAGGCAGCAAGTGAACATTTTGTCCTCAAAGTTGGTGTTAGAAGCAGGAAAAATTGGCAAGCGTAAGGATTTGAGCGAGTTTGACAAGGGCCAAATTGTGATGGCTAGATGACTGGGTCAGAGCATCTCCAAAACTGCAGCTCTTGTGGGGTGTTCCCGGTCTGCAGTGGTCAGTATCAAAGGAAGGAAAAGTGGTGAACCGGCGAAGGGGTCATGGGCGACCAAGGCTCATTGATGCACGTGGGGAGCGAAGGCTGGCCCATGTGGCCCGATCCAACAGATAAGCTACTGTAGCTCAAATTGCTCAAGAAGTAAATGCTGGTTCTGATAGAAAGGTGTCAGAATACACAGTGCATCACAGTTTGTTGCGAATGGGGCTGCATAGCCGCAGACCAGTCAGAGTGCCCATGCTGACCCCTGTCCACCGCCGAAAGTGCCAACAGTGGGCACATGAGCATCAGAACTGGACCACGGAGCAATGGAAGCAGGTGGCCTGTTCTGATGAATCACGTTTTCTTTTACATCACGTGGATGGCCAGCTGCATGTGTGTTGCATACCTGGGGCACACATGGCACCAGGATTCACTATGGGAAGAAGGCAAGCCAGCGGAGGCAGTGTGATGCTTTGGGCAATGTTCTGCTGCGAAACCTTGGGTCCTGCCATCCATGTGGATGTTACTTTGACACGTACCACCTACCTAAGCATTGTTGCAGACCATGTACACCCTTTCATGGAAATGGTATTCCTGGCCTCTTTCAGCAGGAAACAAAGCAAAAATGTTTCAGGAATGGTTTGAGGAGCAGAACAACGAGTTTGAGGTGTTGACTTGGTCTCCACATTCCTCAGATGTCAATCCAATCGAGCATCTGTGGGATGTGCTGAACAGACAAGTCCGATCCACGGAGGCTCCACCTCGCAACTTATAGGACTTAAAGGATCTGCTGTTAACATCTTGGTGCCAGATACCACAGCACACCTTCAAGGGTCTAGTGGAGTCCATGCCTCGACGGCCTGTTTTGGCAGCAAAAGGGGGACCAACACAATATTAGGAAGGTGGCCATAATGTTAAGCCTAATCGGTGTGGATAAGTTCTGTCATGAGACTCTAGATGGCACAGGCTAATAGGTCCTTTAACTCAACCTGCTTGTAATCACATCCTTATCTATAGGGCACAGCTGATTGATTCCTGCTGTATTCAGTATCCAGTGAGCTTGCGTGCTCCACCTTCAAAATACTTGGGTAGCTGTGAAGCACGCTTTCAGAAACCCTCCACCTTCCCCAGCTCCACTTGTATAGATCTGATCGAGTAATTCATGTACGCTATATTATACAGCAGCAGCATGTCTTACATGCTCACAGCAGCGTGTCGTGTATGCTCCCATACTTGCTCTGCAGCAGCAATAACCTACAGCAGCAGCAGCAATAAAAGCAGCAGCAGCAGCGTAGCAGATCCATTCCGCCAAGACCAAACATATCAACAGTGGCATACCCATTACCATGCCAAACACTCCTAGAGTTGTCATTATAGAAATATATATGTGTATGTGTGTGTGTATGTGTGTATGTGTATGTGTGTGTAATATACATAAATATATATATATATATATAAGGTAGAGCTTTTTTGTGACAAAATCTAGGCGACTTCTGCACCACTCAAAAAATCATGTTGTCTGCAGCCATTTGTGACTCAGTCCTCCCTGTCACTTTCTTTTCTGTTCCACCAGCCCCCTTGGGTGATTAAATAATTTACCTCATTGTGTGGGTACATCCAGGGAAAGAAATGTAATTGCTCCATTACTTCCTTGTATGTTTAATTACCATTCTGGAGGCAAAACTGATCCATCCCCCTGCCTTTTTACTCTCCGTTTGAGTGGAAGGATTTTCTCTATACAATACCTTTCACATTGATCGATCACATTGATTGCTAATTTGCCTGAGTAGTCTCTGCTTCACTTCGCATGTGAAGAACTCACAGAACGATTCACTGTCCATCTTTTGAAGGACAGTCTGCTATCAACACTTTCCATATGGTAGTGATTAATGAATATTCCTAGGGGCTACATATCTTTTTTGTAAATTACTTTCATGTGGGTTCCTTTGTGTTTTGACAAACCCCAGGGATTTATCATAGGTGTATAGCACAGAAATCCTTACTTATTGGATCATTCTCATCCTCTCATATGCACTGACTCTGAAAGAATGACTTTTGAGGCATCATTTTTGAAGCTTCTGCTGGAATAGTCTGGTGGGCTATCCTTATCTTTTATTAAGGCTCTGGGAGTTAACTCTGACCTTGTGCTATATGTATCTAACAGCACAGCTTGTTTTTTGTATCACCTCTAGCAGAATGAGATCTAATGAACCACCAAGCTCAACGTTTGGCAGAATGTGATAAGCATGTTGCTCTGTCACTGGTGTTTATGCTGTGGAAAACATCTGAGCCATAACTGTAAAGAAACTCTTATTAGGATTATTTACTGAATTTAGTTGTTTGGTTGTCTAGAATGAAAGATGTAGAATGCATGTATGAACAAACGGTCAATTTAATTTGTACTTCTCGTCATTTATCATGCTTTCTGAGCGAGGGAAAAGCGGAGGTATTTCAGCATGAATCACATGATGTCTTTTCCAGAAAACCAGTGATATCTGTCCCAGCACATTTCAGAATTAGATAATGCACAGTATTCATCAAATGATGAATCCTTATTCAAATTATAGGAAAGAGAAACATATATTAGCAATGCAAAAAAGGCCCCTTGGCCCAGATGTTTGAAAACACAGTAGTCATGCTGTTTAATGTCAGCCTTTGACATTTGATTCACAACATCCAAATGAATCTTATAAGGGACATTGATTATTAGCATTAAAATTATGCTATTTATATTGAAGCCAGCTGGTTGGATTTACTACATTATTTACTCACCCTCATGTTTTTCCAATCCTGCATGCTGTTGTTTTGTCTAGTTTGATTTGAAAGCTTTAGCACAGGAATAGACTTAACATTTAGAACATAAGTCATACAGACAGATACTTTTATGGCGCTTTTATAGTGTGTGTGTGTGTGTGTGTGTGTGTGTGTGTGTGTGTGTGTGTGTGTGCGTGCGCATGCATTTTTTTGATTCATGAGAACACAAATTTGTATAATGACATGGGTATTACACTGGTATTACGACGTAAACATGAAATATGAGGACATTTCATGAGTCCTCATATTTAAAATGGCTTTAAAAACATACTAAACAATGTTTTATTAAAAATGTAAAAATGCAGAATGTTTTCAGTGATGGGTAGGTTTAGGGGTAGTGTAGGGGGATAGAATATACAGTTTGTACAGTATAAAAACCATTACACCTATGGAATGTCCTCACTTTGATAGCAAAACAAACCTGTGTGTGTGTGTGTGTGTGTGTGTGTGTGTGTGGTGTGTATGTGTGTGTGTGTTTACCCTTGGCTTTTTTTTACAAGGTATTTTAAATGTTTTGAATTAATATTTTACAACTTTCTACACTAGATTATTAGAGTATATGTTTTACAAGAAAATACTATTTCAGTCTTTGTTTTAAAATTTCATGTTTAATTTAATGTGTTACTTTCTTTGTAATCATTTGTGAAATGTACAATTTCTGAATGAAAATGGTAAATTCAACACTATTTTTTTTCAGTGTTTGAGCAGTTTTTTTTTCTTAAATCTGTTATGGTTTATTTCTTTGCTTTAATTTCAGCATCATGGAATTAAGTACTGTTAGAGCCTAAAGTGTGTCAATTCATGCTGAAATTGTTAATTTGATTGTAAAACAGAATAATAAGCTTCTTCGCTGATTAAATGAATGCAGGTTATGGTTAGTGAGAATCTTATGGATAATGAATGTGTATCTCCTCAAAATTTGTTTCATTAGCCTGAACATCTGCTAAGTGACAAAGCCACATTTTACCTGTCATGGCGATGAATGATAGACTTTCCTAATATTATGTCTACATTAAAAAAAAATAAAAACTCTTTACTTTTAACTATGTATTTTTTTTTTGTAAGGCTGTTTGTGATCTTAATAGCAATTGAGGCTTGTCATTTACATCCTGTTTGTTCATTTGCAGAGAGAACATGCATTGCATTTATTACATTCCTCAAATATTCATATGATAACCATAAAATGTGCATCACATTCAACTGCAGTTCCTTTCTAAAGCAGTCTCATCGCCCCAGCCATATTTTACATTTCTCTCAAGGTTACAATATGTGCACATGATACTGCATACTGAATTTCATTAGCTCAGGGTTTAAGAAATAAAACAAATTCATAATATAGATGCCAGGAAGATGGTGACTGACAGTTTAACCAATGAGTTTGTCTAAACTGTCTGGTTTAATATAATATGTACATAATATAATTTTGGTTTTAGTGCTTTCACTGTGAGAAGTATGAAAATGTATTCTCTTTTACTATAGCACCATGAGGGACCAATATGGCAATTGCATGATGTGGTTAATAAACATTGTTGCATGTGTCTCATGCGGTTTATCCAGTGGCATAACTTTGTTTTAAAAAGTGGGTGGGACAGGAGTGTGTGTGTGTGTATGTTTGTGTGTGTGTGTGTGTGTGTGTTATAGGATTGTACATGGGTCATTGACGATTAAGGTTTTTAAAAGTGTAAAAAAACATAATGGAGATATAATTAATTTTTACGTTTTATTAAGTGTTAACAATGAGATTGTGGTTTTTATAATCAATTAACACTGCTATTGTCATTTTTTTACACGATGGACAAAATTTGTCACCAAAAAAGTCATTCGGTTTAACCAAAATTTTGGTTTTAACACTTTTGGTCATACCGAATGACGATATTTTCAAATAGTGCTAACAGGCTGCTAGCTAGCTAGTTAGCTTGCTAGCAAAAGGACAATCAAATATTTTATATTTAGTACAAGTTTTTAAAATATTACAACTTTTTCCATGTTTCCATGTTTTTTAGCGGTTGTACCGAATGACCTGATGTTTCGGGACATGCGTATGAGCAAGTGAAAACATTAATTTTTCAAATAGTTAAAAGAGGGTTAGTTACTTTGCTTCACGACCATGTGGTCCTTTGCAGGTGTCTGAATGATGTCACATCCTGTCACATGATATTAACCGCATGACTTTATCCAAAATGGTCCCTTTATATTGGTTACTCCGAATGACATCAATGAAATTAATTTTTCTGGACATTCTTTCTCATAACAAAGTAACGACTTCTACACATAATTTTAATACCATTTTTCACTGTTTATATATCATGTTATAAAATCATGCCAGAATAAAAACAAATTATTACATATTTTTTTGACATTTTAAGATATTTAAATCACAAATGAAATGGCTGTATTGGCCTTTGGACGTTTAAACCAAATGACTTTTTGACACTTCAAAATCTTTAAAATACCTTTATATGTAGCAAAATATAATTAAAACCTTTTAAATTCAATAAAACAGATCTAGTTGTTCTACCTTACATACTTTGGATGTCATATCTTTGTTTTTTATTATTATTAAGGCCTTTGGACAAAAAAATGACCCGTCACGTCATTGACCCACATATCTAATATACAATGCTATATCAGATATGTACAATAACAACTGCAGAGAAATCATCAATACTATAATACAATACTATATTATTAGTCCTGAGATTCTTCACGTCAGTGAATAAATACATAGATCCACAAAAAGAGATCTACAAAAAGTGGTGGGGACATGTCACCCTTAAATTACGCCTATGAATTTATCTATAATTTGTTTGAATTGCAGCAAAAACCAAATTTGGTAGAACCCGTCTATATTTTTTGTTGAGGCAACCACATGTTTAATTTTTATCATTTTTAAATAATGCTGTAATAATGCACATAAAATAAGGATCATGGCCCATATATGATGGAATATATGTGACAAAATGAATATTAACAGTGTTTTTTTTTTTAGCACAACAGCCTCTGCCTATAGATGCTGGTGTTTTTTCTGAACTACTGGGCACTGACCTAGCTGTTTCGTAAATGTATTTTACCTATTGATTCAATTCAGGATTCAGTCCAATTTGTCCTTGTCTGTACTTTAACTCTACACCGTGAATCAATCGATCACGCTCTCTCCCAGTAGCACTAGTTAGTCCACTTGTCACATTGTGCACGGCGCTGCATCAGACTACAGAGTGTGTTGCGCTCGTGGATGCGTTCAACAGGAGTCAAGAGACAATCACGCGCTTTTAAGAACTTAGAAGCGATTTACGTATCGATAGAGAAGACTAGAGCATTTGTCAGTAGGTCCATTTGGCATCGATTCCCACCAAATCGACCATTTATAAGTGACATGTTGCCGTTTTCCGCTTGAGCAAAGGAGTCTCTCGCGCGCATTTGGAACAGTGTGCATCGCGCGCGGTCTCCAGTCCACTTCAGATATTTTATATCAGAAGATTTCTGGACATCTTCGCCATGGCACCGCCACAAAACGGATCTAACCTAACGGGGAACTTTACAAACCAGTTCGTGCAGCCACCGTGGCGCGTCGCGCTCTGGTCTGTGGCGTACAGCTCCATCCTAGCGATCGCGGTGTTCGGGAATCTGATCGTCATGTGGATCATTCTGGCTCACAAGCGGATGCGAACCGTCACCAATTACTTTCTGCTCAATCTGGCGTTTTCAGACGCATCGATGGCCGCTTTCAACACTTTGATTAATTTTGTTTATGCCACGCACGGTGATTGGTATTTTGGAGAAGCCTACTGCAAATTTCACAACTTTTTCCCCGTCACCTCCGTGTTTGCGAGCATTTACTCCATGAGCGCAATAGCAGTCGACAGGTAGAGTACATGTGAAGTTGACATTAAATCACTGCGAGAACTCAATAAATGTTGTTTTAATGCATGCTTTCATTCATTTAGTGTTGGAAGTACAGGATCAGACACACAAACCCCAGTAATACATTTAAATGCAATATTTCTTAATGTAAGGGTTTCAAAAAATGATTTAATTATTTTAAAGTGTAGTTTAACCATCGATCAAAATATTAAAAAAATATAAAAAATGTACATATTAAAAAATATAAACATTTCATTTAATTTTTACAAATATAATGTATTACCACATCAAAAAGCTTTCTTGCTCCATTTAACCTTAAACATGCTTTTCATCAAAGTATAAATATATTATTATTATTATTATTATCCACTCCTTTTTTTTTTGTCACATGACAACAAAATGGCTTCCTGCATGTTGATTAAAGTTGGCGTTAAACAGAAGTTGCGATAGACTTTTCTTCCCTATTGTGACATAAGAGTGAAACGGCTTCTTGACCAATACAAAATGTAGGGCAGGACTTGGACTTGATTGGATTGTTGGATCATCGCAGTGGTTTGCTATTGCTGTGATCTCATTTGAGTGACAATTTGTCCCGCCCTCACGCCAGTAAACACATCATCAGATAAGAGATGTCCCTGCAAGATGGAGGGGAAGCTATTGAAAATCCAAACAGTTTTGTTTTTCAAGATTTTTTGCCTTTTAATTATACTTTTTTAGTCTCTGGAAAAGTTATATGCACTTTAAATCTGTCCTTTGATATGGATTCATATAGATTTGACAGATTCAGATTGGTTTAAACAGTTATTTATGTGTATGCTGATATTTGTTTGTATTCCAAGTGTGCCTGTCATTTTTCTTGACTGGGAAAAGCGCCTCAGGCAGTCCCATTTTACGCAGAATGGTTGACTTGAAGTGAATGGCTGCACAATGATTGTGGATCGGTGAGCTCTGCTAACTTAACTGCAGCACCTTCAGGGGGTGTCTTTTGCAGACAGATGCACATTCATTCTTTTCATGGAAATTAAATCACACAGTGCAATTGAAACCACATTTTTAAACAATAATTTATGCCATAATTCTTAGCCTGAATTGAAAAGCTCAAAATTGAATTGATTCAGTTTTGATGATAAATCAGTGGTATTCTTTAAAGGGGTCATAAACTGCATTTTTTGTATTATTTTACAATATTTCCTTAGGTGCACTTATAACGTTAGTATGATTTTTACATCAAAAATTGTCATAATTTAGAAATAAAAGGCCATTTTCTACCCTGATTTTAGCCCTCTGATTGGAACGCTCTGTTGGAAAGGGGCGTGTCTGCTGTGAGACTATAATGTAAACACCCCCTGCTGTGATTGGCTAACATCTTTGCATATAAAAATAATTGTTGCATGTGGAACTCTCTCAAAATCTTTCACTACTTTTTTTACTACTACAGCTGTCGAGATTAGCTTATCGTGAAAAGTGTTGAATATAGCTTCATATTTAGATCTATTCCTGTCGAATGAAAGGTTGCAGCGATAAGCATTGTAGCTGATGACAGAGAATGAATGAATGCAGTGATGCAACTTGATTTCAGCACTCTCATGAATGCTTTCGTCAGAACAGATTCAGCGTGCAGAGTAGACAGCGTCATTGATTATAACGGGAGTTTTGGCGGGAATCCAGAACTCAGTCACTGTTAAACTCGCACTGTGTGATTGATAGCTCCAGCGATTATAGAGGGAGGTTGTGAAATTTACAGGACCTCTTACATGTACATAAAGATCAAAGAAATTTTAATTTCTTATTTCATGACCCCTTTAAAATATTAGGTTGGCAAGCAGAATTTGTCACAATGAAGATGCGCTTAGTAATTTTTAAAATGGCCTTACTTCTAAAGAAATGATTATTACTTTTGAAAAAAATCATGTACAGTTGCCTAATAAAACTTATTTTACATTAAGTAGGTCGCCTCATTGGCTTTTTTTTTTTACTGTGCACCATAAAATTCATTTGGCCCAAACTTATTAGATAGTGAAATGAATGCGCACCAATTCACTTGTAAATTAATTCTTCTCTCCATGAACAGAATCAACAGAGAGAGACAAATAGTTTGCATTTAGCACTACCAGGGAGCTTGCGCTTCAATGGCTAACGCTCACTGATCTTGATCCATCCTTGCCTCTAATCAGAAGCAGTTATTTGAAATCGAGATTTTAAAAGAACAGTCCAAACTAATGTGAATGAGTGCAACTGATAGGAGAACTGAAATAGAAGCCACAAGGTACTGAATACTAAATATTTCAGAGAGTCACAGTGCTGTTTGAGTCGAGTCATTTTGCCACAAGCAGTGTTTTGGAACTTTTAAGAAGTTGAAAGTCTTTTTTCCCTCCCGCCCAGATCTTTAGAATTCATAATCTGCGTAGGTAAATGTGAAAATGTTTATTTATTTATTTTTT